>NC_142081.1:145369988-145673019 GCF_054644295.1 Miniopterus natalensis
TTCCAATTAAGCACACACACACACACACACACACACATTGAAAATAAGGCAATATAAAAAAGTATAAGACTCATCCATATTTTTACCATTCAGGTATAGCCACTGTTATTTATTATATTTGGTGAACATATAAATAGCAGAGACTACTTGTTGCCTATTACATATCCATTCTCCCCTTATTTCCATCAAAAGTTCAAAATAGTCTTAGCATCTCTTCTCAACTCAAGATTACTTTATCATGAATGTAAGATATCTTATAAAATTTGTCATCTATTGGGACAGGTAAAACAAATACATGGGACATTAGGAACTCATGATGAAATACGACCAATGCTTTCTCTAATTTTGTTCTTACTACCATGGGCAGATGACTATTTAACATGAACAACAGATGTTGACAACCAAGATTTTAGAACTAACCATCACAAGCACACAGAATTTGCAAAAGGGTTCTGGTCCAAGATGATGACATAGGAAAATTTTGAGCGTACCTCCTCCCACAGAGACAACAAATTTACATCTACACATGAAGCATTTTCCTCTGAAAGAAGTCCAGAAATTGTCTGAGTGGCTCCTATAAATTGGGTGAATGAAAAAATACCCTCACTATAAACCCCACTGCTGGCACAGTAGCATACAATCAGAAAGAATTCACAGCCCTCAGCTTATCCCTGAGGAGTGAAGAGTTTGGACCCAACATCTAGCACTTCAATTCTTAAAACTTCCACCTGAGGGACAAACACCTAGTTCTGAAAGCCAATGCAGCTTGTATCCACAAGACCTGCAGAACCCAGCAAACAAAGTAAGTTTTTGGCAGGCTGGCAAGGACTCACTGTGGCTTTCCCTCCAGGGCTCAGTGCAGAAACGGCAGACAGAAATGCCCAGCTCCCAGTCTTGCCCTGAATGAGGCCTATTTGCATATTTTAACAGCAGCTGCCTGAAGGGCAGGCTCCTAATTTAGCATATGTGAAAATCTAAACTCTCAAAATTCTTAATGATTTTGCTGTGGTTTGAATGTCACTATTTCATGAATTTTACAGTAGCTTAGTGACCTCTGCTGGCTTACTTCAAAAGGTTATATTTGCGGTGATTTTGAGACAAGGCTACAAATACTGTAACAATCCTCCCATCATGTCTCCCGCCCTTGAACTTTGGAAGGCCTTGTAGCGGTCTCAACAAAAAGAATGCAGTGGAAGTGATGCAACAACTTCAAGGCTCTAAATAGGAAAGGCAGCATATTCTATGTCTGTCTCTTTCTTACTCTCTTCCCCTCCTCTCTATTCACTCACTTTGGAATCCTGTGCCACACCTGAAGTACCAAGATAAAAGACCAAGTGGTAGAGAGATTACAAAAATGTGCCTTAGAATCCCAGTTGTTCCAGCCCCCGAGCAGCTTTGAGTATTCTCAAACCAATCACCAGATATGTGAGTGAATGACCTTCAGATGCTCACAGCTCCAGCCACCATATGACTATATCCACCCAAGAAGCCAAGAGTCAAGAGCCAACCCAAGCAAGAACCAACTAGCTGAGCTCAGCCGACACCCAGAACTATGAGAGATGATAATAAAATGATTGCTGATGTTCTAAGCCCTTACACTTGAGGGCAGTTTGTAATGCAGTGGCAGATATCTGGAATATTTTTGCCTTTTTAAAAAAGAATGCATTTGTAACAATATTACATTTAAGAGATAGCTATGAAAATGGGAAACTATAAATGCTACATTTTGAAAATAACTGTAACCCAGAAAGGTGAATCACCATAGCATGGTAGTCAACATCTTGTACTCCAGACTCAGCTTGGATTCAAGTCCCTGCAAAACCACTGCAGAGTTATGTGAGGTTGGGAAAGTTACTTAACCTCCCAGTACCTCAGCTTTCCCATCAGTGAATGCAGATAAACTAATAGTATTAGCTACCTCAGCAGTTGTTGAAAGGATGAATGCATTAACATGGTAAAGTGCTAAAAACAATTGCTGTATGTAGTTACTGTATACAGCAAAATTCAATTTGCATTAACTACTATCATCCACGATTATTTTAGTTTCCCCATAAGTTACCTAATATATTTAAAATGTAACACTTTTCAAATGTAAATGGTATAAATAAGTGTTTCCTATTTCAAATACGTAGGAATTTAAATTTTGGTATAACTAAATGGCTTACAGAGTAGTGCCTCTGGTCCAAATCTGGCCAGCCATCTGTCATTGTTGTAACTGAGGTAAAATTTACACAGCTTGACATCTACCATTTTAACCATTTAAAGTACATGAATCAGAGGCATTTAATCCATTCACAATCTTGCGAAATATCACCACTACCTAAGTTCAGAGCATTTTCATCACCTGTAAAGGAAACTCATTAAATAATCACTTCCTATTTTTCCCTCTCCCCAGCCCCCGGACACCACTACTGTGCTTTCGTCTCTTTTCTTTTAATTTTTATTGACTCTATCGGGACGACATTGGTTAATAAAACTATATAGGTTTCAAGTGTACAATTCTATAATACATCATCTGTATATTGTATTGCGTGTTCATCATCCAAAGTCAAGTCTCTTTCTGTCACCATTTATCCCCCTTTTCCCTCTTCTACATCCCCCAACCCCCTTTCCCTCTGGTAATCACTTACTGTTGTCTGTGTCTATGATGTTGTTTTCCCTCCACTTAATCCCTTCACCTTTTCGCCCAGCCCCCAAACCCTCTCCCCTCTGACAGCTGTCAATCTGTTTTCTGTATCTATGAGTCTGTTTCTATTGTTTGCTTATTTTGTTCATTAGATTCAACATATAAGTGAAATCATAACTACTGTGCTTTCAGTATCTATAGGTTGCCTATTCTGGATTTAATATAAATGGAATCATATAAACTGTGGTCTTTTGTGTCTGGCTTCTTTTATTTAACATTTTCAATGCCATTTATGTTGTGGCACGTACCATTACTTTATTCCTTTTAATGATGAAATCTATTCTATTGTATAGACATACTACACTTTGGTTTTCCATTAATTTGTTGATGGGCATCTGAGTTGTTTTCACAAGGTGCCAATTGTGAATGCTGCTGCTATGTACATTTATCTGAAGCTTTGGTTTGAACAACTGCTTTTTATTTTGGGGGGTATGCATATATTAAATGTGGAATTGCTGGGTTACAGGGTAATACTATGTTTAAATGTTTGAGGACTATCAGGCTATAGTTCAAAGTGGTTGTACCATTTTATACTCCCAGCAGCAGTGCATGAGGTTTCCAATTTCTCCACATATTTGCCAGAAAATTTTTTTTCTATTTATTTATTTTTTTATTGCAGCTATCTTAGTAGTTGCAAAAAGACACCTCATTGTGGTTTTGACTTATATTTTGCTGATGCTTAATGACATTAAGCGCCCTTTTATATATTGTTGACACCCTTCTTGGACAACTGTGTATTCAAAATCTTTGCACATTTAAAAAATTGTTTTATTTATTTATTTTTTTATCTTTGTGGTCTTTTTGTTGAGTTGTACAAGTTCCTTGTATATTCTTCATACAAGCTCCTTATCAGATATGTAATTTGCAAATATATTCTCCAGTTCTGTGGTCGTCTTTTCACATTCTTGATGGTATCCTTTGATGTAAAAATTTTTTTAATTTTCAGGTCAAATTATCTATCTCTACTTTGGTTTCTTGTGCTTTTGTGTCCTATCCAAGAAACCACTGTCAAATCCAAGATTAAGAAGATTTAATCTCACATTTCCTTCTAAGAGTTCTATAGATCTATTTCCTACATTTAGGTTTTGATTCATATTGAGTTAATTTTTGTACATGTTCTAAGAATCCAAATTTATTCTTTATGACTTGCTGAAGGCTCAGATGATGGTTAGCATTGTTTAGCATTTAAAAGTATTTTTAAATTACTGTACGTACATTGTTTTTTTAGGCATAATGTTATTGTACACTTAACAGACTACAGTATAGTGCAAAAATAACTTTTATATGATCTGGGAAACCAAAAAGTTCATATGACTTGTTTTATTGCTGCAATTGCTTTATAACAATGGTATGGAATCTAACCTGCAATGTCTCCAAGGTATGCCTGTATACAATGGGGAAAGGACAGTCTCTTTGGTAAATGGTGCTGGGAAGTTTGACCATTCACAAAACTTAACTCAAAATGGATTAAGACTTGAATGTAAGATCTAAAGCCATAAAACTCCTAGAAGCAAGCATAGGTGGTAAGCTTCTTGACATCAATCTTGACACTGATTTTTTTGGATTTGACATCAAAATCAAAGGCAACAAAAGTAAAAATAAACAAGTTGGGCTACATAAAATTGAAAAGCTCTGCACAGCAAAGAAAACCATCAACAAAATGAAAAAGCAACCTACAGAAGGGGAGAGAATATTTGCAAACTTTATATCTGATAAGGGGTTAATATCTAAAGTATATAAAGAACTCATACAACTCAGGAGCAATGAAAGAAAAGCAATCTAATTAAAGAGTGGACAGAAGATCTGAACAGAGATTATTTGAAAGCTATACAAATGGTCAACAGGTACATGAAGAGGTGCTCAACATGACTAATCATCAGGAAAATGCAAATCAAAACCACCGTGAGATAAAATGACGGTTATCAAAAGGACAAGAGATACAAGCATTGGCTGGGTGTGGAGGAAAGGAAACCCCGTGCCCTGTTGGTGGAAATGTATACTGGTGCATTCACTTTGAAAAACACTTAGCAGATTCCTCAAAAAATTAAAAATAGAACTCCTATATGAGCCAGATGATGAAGAAGAGGGTGTAGAAGAAGCAGTACCAGAAAACAAATTGACAGACAATCTGGCAGAAGGGTCCTGATATCTAAGATCGTTTTTGACATCTTTTACGACATGGACCTTTCTATGATACGGGCACTGAAACTAAAGCTAACAGTGGAAAAAGAATGGGCATTGTTTGGAGGCATTTTTATAGACATGAAAAGTAAAAGAGTCAGACAGACATTAAGTGTATTACTGTAAAGCGATGCCCAGTGTGCCTGCCTCTCCCGTCTCCCCTTCCGACGTTTCTGCCTTGGCCACCCGGGAGACAGCAAGACCAAGCCCTCCTCTTCCTGTGCCTCCTCACCTAGTCAGTGTGATGACAAAGATGAAGACCTTTAGGGTGATCCACTTCCACTTAATGAATAGTAAATAATCATCATGCTATATAGCTAATAAACGTACCTGTTGTGAATGTGTGTGGTGTTTTCCTGTGAAAATCTGTGTCATCATCATTGCCTACGTGTTTATGTACCTTTTACCTTCCCCACTTGCCATCCAAATGCCCTGACTGTGCATTACCATATTTACTCTTGTTATGGAGCAAGGGCTTGCTGCTCTTCGTGGCATAGAAGCCAATACTAGGACATCAGCTTTTGAGAAAAGAGAAGGCTTTCATTTGTGAGTTGACTGACAAAGAGACAGGAAGCAGGGCTCGAATCTGTCTCCCTGATCCAGGGTTCAGGGGTTTCAGCTTCAGATCTTCCTGGGCAATGGACCCTTTGCTTCTGAAGGGGATCTGGTGTTCAACTCTGGACGTTTCCAGGTCCTTTGGTTCCATTGAGAGGAGCAGTTAAGTGTTCACAAGTGTTACTCTTTTTAAAAAAAAAATAAAATTTTTATTGATTTCAGAGAGAGAAAGAGAGAGAGAGAGAGAAACATCAATGATGAGAAAGAGTCATTGATCGGCTGCCTCCTGCACGCCCCTGACAGGGGATGGAGCCCACAACCCGGGCATGTGCCCTGACTGGGAATCGAACCGTGATCTCCTGGATCCTAGGTCGATGCTCAACTGCTGAGCCAGGCTGGGCATGGCCCCAAGTGTTACACTTAAGTGGTATATCCAAGGTTTAAACTTTGGTTTTGAGTCTTGTTAGAAACAGGATAGGACCTGTTTGAGCTGGTTCTGCAGTTATATTTGAGGTGTAGGAGTTATATTTTAATTTTTGATAGATTTCCCCTTGGATGTGAGCATGAGCCATGGTAAAAGACACCAACAATTGAAAAGAAGCATCGTGTTCCATCGGGATGTCTATGAAATGGATCTCAGTTCTGCTGCTGCTACGGCTGAGTTATAATGGTAGCCCTGGGAGCTGTGGAAAGGTGCTGGTGTGGGAATATAGACATTGGATCAATATGAAGACAATCTTGAATGAACTTGTCACAGTGGTCATGAAGTGATTGCTCTGACATCTTCGGCTTCCATTTTTGTTGATCCCAACAAATCATCTGCTATTAAATTTGAGATTTACCTATATCTTTAATGAAAAATAATATGGTGGTATTTTTTTTTCATGCAGCGGACCAAATGAATAGACATATGATCTGTCAAAAGATACATTTTGGACATTTTTTCACTAATACAAGAAATGTTTTGAGAATTGTCTGATTTTATTGAAAAGCTCCGTAAAAATGTTATTTTTAATAAGAAACTTATAATAAAACCACAAGAATCAAGGTTTGATGTCATTCTTGCAGATGCCGTTATAGTCTATGAGCAACTGCTGGCTCAACTACTAAAAACACCTTTAGTGCACACTTTCCACTTTCCTCCTGGTTATACAATTGAAAAGTATAGTGGAGGACTTCCAATCTCTCCATCCCATGTACTTATTATTATGTGAGAATTAAGTGATAAAATTACCTTCATGGAGAGGGTAAAAATTATGATATATGTGCTTTATTTTGATTTTTGGTTCCAAATGTTTAACTAGAAGTGGGATCAGATTTACAGTGAAGCACTGGGTAAGTCATATTTTTAGTTGGTAGCATGAATCCTAATTTTACTAGTGCCTTGGAAGGTGAGTTTGCATGAACATAAAGTCAGAATCAGAAGAGTTTGTCTTTAAAAGTGAAATTATGAAATAATATAAAAGGTCTTTCAGTCCACAAATATTATAGGGATGCTTAAATTATAAGGTCAGTTTTAACCCTGTGGTCCAGTACTAGCACAGGGCAGTCCAGGAAGTCAGAGACCAAAGACTATGGCACTGAAGAGTTCTTTAAGCAATCACATATTCATTCTTATTCATTGGTTTGTTTGTAATAGGCTTTATTTTATAGAGCAGTTATAGGTCCATAGCAATATTAAGTAGATATTTTCCAAATATGCTCTGCCCTCACACATACATTGATTGCCTTCTGTATTATTAACATCCCCCAGCAAAGAAATACATTGGTTACAATTGATATATCATTATCATCCAAAGTCTGTAGTTCACATTCGCTGTTAATTTATGATGTCACATATCCACTATTATTGTACAGAATAGTTTCACTGCCCGAAAAGTCCTCTGTGCTCTGCTTATTTATTCTACATGTCAACTTCACTATAATTTTTTTAATCTTCAATAAAAGGCATTAAAATTTCACTATCTTCATCAAAGCAGGCAGACATGCAGATTGAGGAGTTAAATATTTCTAGCACGGTGTCTATGGAGCATTGAGGAAATTGTATCCCCTTGGATAGCTTTGTTTCACTTAATTTAAACTATTTTCCCATATTACCTGAAGGATTCCTTCACAGTTGAGAGATAAAAGTGGCCCTATCTCAGACTCAGGAACCTATAGCTCGAGGTTTCTAATGATTACACATTCCTTCATTAAGTATTTACAAATCATCTGTTTTAAAGACCTAAAATCTTGCTGAAGGGTGGACATACAAGTTATTACTATACTTTTGAGAACTATGTCTCTCCATTAAAGGAAAAATGAGCCAAAATTACCAGCGAGCTTATCTATTTCCATATTTTATGAATACTTTCCAGCTGTTTTTTTGCAAATAGTTTTATTTAATACTCAAATATTATTAAGCTAACATGAACTGAATGCGATAGTAGCCAACCTTCAAAAATCCCACAATTTACTTGGAAAAATCTAGGAATAAGGGAATAAATTGCTAAATTGTGGAGTCTAGGCTGAGTACTCTAAGGAATGGAGTCTTCATGGGTATGGTAGGGTTAATTAGTTAAGAAGTAGAAATCATTGTTTACATTTGCATTAGATAATTTTGAATCTTTATAGAATAAACAAATACATGTTTAATTCTTTAGTGCTTAGATTAGTACTTATTTATGATTCTGAATGTTCTGAGGTGACATTAGTGATAAAAGTCTATTACACTTTTTTATATATATGAGCAAAATATGTATAAAACATCTATATTTGTAATTATATTTTCAAACCAAGACACTTATAAACACCTTTGGCTATATTAGTCCAAGCTCCTTTCAGAAAATTACCTGGCATATTCACATTAAAATATTCTCATTTTCTCCAGCATTTGCTTTGTTTGTCTGTTTGTCTGTTTGTTTTTCCTTCCAGGAAGATCCACTACATTTTCATGAGTTAAAGGAGAAGACTGAAATATGGCTCATTTGAACCTATTTGGTTCCTGAATTTCCTCTTCTACTCTCACCACATTTTGAATTTGTTAGAGGCCTCCATTGCAAACCTTCTACACCCCCACCTGAAATAACTAGTTATGTTTGTTTTGCTTTGTTTACTTTGCATTTTCAGTAGAAGTGTATCTGTGTTCTTTATTTAGGATATATGATCACAATGAGAAAGATATGGGAGGCTGGACAAAATGAACTGCCAATTAAAAACTTGAATATTTCAATACCATTGTAAGAATCTGAATTTCATTATCATTGTAAAATACAGTATTATACCTAGGAGACTTTGGGGATGGGGTTAGTTAGTTAAATTAAGGCCTCATTAATCAACACATAAGAAAGTAGAAAGTATCAGTCATTCATTCAAAGGATATATACATTTTTAATCCTGATCCTAGGATATGTTTTTTAAATTGATTTTAGAGAGAAAGGAAGACGGAGAGAGAGAAAGAGAGAAAGGAATATTGATGTGAGAGAAACATTGATAGGTTGCCTCCCGCATGCGCCCTGACTGGGGATCAAACACTTGCAATCTATGCATGTTCCCTGACCAGGAATTGAACCTGCAAACTTCTGGTGTATCGGACAATGCTCCAAACAACTGAGCTGCCCAGCTGGAGCTCAAAGAATATTCTTTGTTTTTTTTCTTTTTCTTTTTTTAATATATCT
This sequence comes from Miniopterus natalensis, assembly GCF_054644295.1. Lineage (NCBI taxonomy): Eukaryota > Metazoa > Chordata > Mammalia > Chiroptera > Miniopteridae > Miniopterus > Miniopterus natalensis. The sequence continues at coordinate 145,379,067 of NC_142081.1, forward strand.
TTATTGATTTCAGACAGAGGAAAAGAAAGGGGGAGAGAGAGGTAGAAACATCAATGATGAGAGAGTCATTGATCGAGCCCACAACCTGGGCATGTGCCCTGACCGGGAATCGAACCGCGATCGCCTGGATCCTAGGTCGACGCTCAACCACTGAGCCATGCCCGGCCAGGCTCAAAGAATATTCTTAAAGTGACTAGCATAGTCCTGAGATAAGCGCTGGATATGCAAAGAAACAGCATAGACACAATTTCCATCCATACCCACTTGACATTCTACTTGAGAAGATAGAATTTAAGCAAGTAATATAAATTGTGTAAGAGTATTATAACAAGGAAAGACCAGAATGCTAGAGAACATCCAGCAAGGATCAAAGGAAGTATTTCATATTAATGACAGTTAAGTGAGACCTGAAGGATGTGCAGTAATAGGATGAAAAGGTGGGAGAAAGACACAAAAAAGTAAAGAAGGAATAATAAAAATAACAGTTCCTAAAAAGTCCAAACTTAGTGTAGTGGGGAGTGGCTCAATAGAGAGGCAGATGATGCTGGAAAAGTAAGTTAGAGATATGTAATTATAAGAATTTGGAAGAGTGAGCCACTGGAAAAGAGAAAAGGGAGTGAAGAGGGAAAGATATGAAAAAAGATTTCCTTTTTTATTAAGTTCTCAGTCACTGACTGAATTATAGAGACAAGAGTGGAAAGAAGACCATATAGGAGGTTGTTGCAAGAATTCAGGCAACAGATGATGAAAAGCTGGACATTAAATATATGATTATGCCTACTCTTATAACATCAATCTCATATTTCTGTTCAGTAGAAAAAGTTATTTAATACATACAAAATACTTAAAATGTCTCTGGTGCATGGTCAGTGATACAGAAGTAATATTAACTATTGTAGCTATTGTTACTTTTGTTTGTATTATATATATTATTAATAACCTAATACGTGTCAGCCTATTTTGATGATTCCCCATTTAATAAAAATTGTTTTTCATAGATCAAGATTGTAATTACTATCAAAGTCACAGAGGACATGTCCTGGTGAAGTCCTTAAAAGTAAATGTATACGTAATTTGGCAGTCAGATGAGCAGGTTGAAATGCTAATTTTTTTGGTAAGGGTTGAAGATTTTCATCAGTATTCCAGCTTAAAGGGGAGATTATTCCTCAATGATAGGAATGTATGATCCAATAATATTGGCAGCCAAACCCAAAGTTTACTTGTCTTCACTACAGCATTCAAACCATTCCTCATTTGAGATGCCAAGGTTTGACATCTAGAGCATAAAAGACAAATGCTTATTACAGCAGATGTTCTCTGCCATAAACCAAGCCTGCACAAAATCTCAGTAAAGATCCCTTGGTGAACATGGTTCTTGCCATCATAGCTGCCTGTCAAAATGATCAAAGAGAAAATGAACACTAAATATATAATAAAGATCAAAATTTCTGTATATTTAATAAAGACTTCTATCTAAAAACTATTCATAGTTAAAAATTACAAAATAATTCTGTTAGTATTTAGGATAATATTCCTTATCAGAGAATCTATATGTTTTAAGCTTATATCATATCTTTAAGATATAAATAGAAATGAATTATTAAATAATTCATTAAGAGGAGCATTATCTCAATCTGTTTAGATTCTGCTTCCTGGGAATTGTCAACAGCTTGTCTCAAATAAACTCAAAAATTCTTCACAGGTAAAAATAAATAAATAAATAAATAAATAAATCCTTAAGAGATCCTTTTTGTCTAACATTTGATTAGCAGCAACATAAAGCAGATATTATTCAAGGGTTAATGCAATATCCCTTTTGATTGCAAATTATATAGGCTAAATATAGAAACTTTCACAAGGGTAAGGGATGAGGTAAGGTTAGTGAGAGTTCTATTGAATCTAAACCTATTCTAGAAAGATGTACCCCTGCACATTAAGGGAGGGTGGCAGTGTCAGTAGGGGTGGAAAAAGAGAAGTAGGAGAAGTAGGACAAGGAGAAAGGTGAATAGAAGTATAATCATACTAATCAGCAATAGTAGCTATTGTTATTAAGTTGTAAAAACTAGGCTTGAATCCAAGTCAGTGATTTATGAAACCAGTCCTTATTCTTTATTATATAAAGTAAGTTGTTCCCCTAAACAACTTGCTTTCCATTAATTACTAGAACCTCAGATAATCTCTGTACTTTTTTTTTTTTAAAGAAATAAGAATTTGGCAAAATGCAAAAGATCCTTAAATATCCTTATAGAGTTCAACTTTATAATATGCTCCTATGAAAATATACAGAGAAACAAACAAGATGTGTAAAAATGCATATAATTTCACAGCGAGGATATACCTAGAGGAAGAGTAGGGGTGAATCTTACTTCCTTTCTGATTCTTTTTCATAGTTTTCCAAATGTTCTTTTGATGAACATGTGCTAGTTTTGTAAGGATGTCACAGAATGAAAACAACCAGTCCCTGTCAATGATTAATCTAGGAAGAGAGGCTGCATTCCTATAGTACTACAGGGAACCATCTTGCATAGCATGGTTGGAGAAGGCTATATTGGCGGAGAAGTAAAGAGACAAAGCATCCAACACGGGTAACTATAAATGTTGCTACAGGTTACTGGACTCCCACCCATTTCCAGGATGCACAATGTCAGTTATAGAAAAGTACGGTGACCTTCATATGAAACTAATGTCTTCAGGGAGGAATTGCACTTTTGAAGAACTTTCTGGATGATGTAGAGTTTGCAAGGTCAAAGTTTGAAAACTTTTTCCTCTTTTCTTTATTCTGAAAAACAAAACAAAACGAAACCCAACAAAACTCCAAATTGGAAAAAAAGCTTTACAACAACAATTAGGATGAGAAAGTGTACTTTTAAAAAAAATATATCTCTTTATTGATTTCAGAGAGAGGAAAGGAGATGGAGACAGAGATAGAAGCATCAATGATGAGAGAGTCATTGATCGAGCCTGCAACCTGGGCACGTGCCCTGACCGGGAATCAAACCCCAATCACCTGGATCCTAGGTCGATGCTCAACCGCTGAGCCACGCCCGGCTGGGCAAGAGAAAGTGTACTTTTTATATTAGAATGCCGGAAGCCGTTCCACCCTTGCTGCTTGACACAGTCCTTCAAGGAGGAGACATCTGCAGAGCAAATGCTCCATGGGACTTGGTGTATGGCACATCCCTCTTTCTATGCTTGTTCCCCTTCCTGATGCTCACTTACCCGAGTCACTTCACCAGAAAAGGGTTTTGCCCTAGCTGGAAACCTTTCACTAGCAGGGGAGTTGGATAGAACTGGAAAAGACAATGATTCAGTAAAAGCCTCAAGTATTACAAAGATATCATGTGGCGCTTATAAGGAACTCAGACTCAGACTGTCAGCAGAAGAGTTAGGACTTGTTAGGCCCACTACCCTGGGGACCTTCCCACCAGGGAAGAGGCCTGGAACCGGGCCCCTGCTGACTCACTGGAGCAGGGCAATCCACAGGGAGTCTACCAGTGAGTTCCCACCAAGGAATGTATTACTGGGGGAAGTTTATATTAATGGAAAACTCTGGGAATCCCCACAAGGAAAGAGCAGTCTAGGAAAGAGATGATTTCAATCTACATCTGAACCCTTCTCATACACAGGATATCACAATGAGGATGGACTGCTGCAGGGAATGTAAACGGAAAGTCTAAGGCTGAGTGCCAGACAGGCAGTCAATCACCACAGCTAAAAACAACTGCGCTCAAGCTACATAACCCTTACTTAGGACTTGTGTAACCTTTACATAAGAAAAACTGACTTAGTTATTCTCCTTTTAGCTATATGGTAGAGCAATAAAATAGTAGCTTCAGAATATAAATAACAAACTAGAGATTAACCTATAGAATAGCCTATAGAAATATAAACAATAGGTAAGACTAAAATTAACATGCCTAAACAGATGTAAATTCTTTAGCAAAGGTCAGATAAGAAGGTATATTCATTAACTGTAAATGGCCAAAACTGAAACCAGAACAAAGCATGATGTCATGTTGTTTAACCAGCAATAAAATCAAATAGTATAAATACAGTTGTAACAAGGCAAGAGAGAGAGAGAGAAGCTGATTGTCCTAATACTCTGAATGCTGTCTCCGTGTCCTTCATTCTTCGCCGACGCCATCCACACCTTTGGGGACCCCTGGACTGCTGGGGCTGGACCCCGGCATTAGAAAGATTAAGTCATTGTTCTCCAGAGAGAAAATAACAAATAACAAATTTAAACTCTGGCTCTTCTACATTTGTATTTTTGGTAGGAAAATACATTGAGCAATGAGGAATTACTCTAAATCAGAAAGCAATTAAATAAATTTATTTAAATTGGTAAGGATCTGGGACCACAAGTAAGAGTAATTCTTAAACAATTCCAGGTGAACTTGGCTTCACCAGGAGCTTTATATAGTTGATCCTTGAATGATATGGGGGTTAGTGGCATCAAGCACCTCCTTCCCATGGAAAATCCATGTATAATCAAAAGACAAATGAAAATATATCTTGAGACAAATGAAAATGCAAATACAACATACCAAAATGTATGGGATGCAGCAAAAGCAATTCTAAGAAGCAAGTTCATAGTGAAAAACACCTGCATTAAGAAACATGTAGTATGTCAAATAAGCAAACTCACTTTAAACCTCAAGAAACTAGACAAATAAGAGCAAACAAAGTCCAGAGTTCATAGGTAGAAGAAAATAACAAAGATCAGTCCAGAAAGAAATGAAATAAACACTAAAAAGACAATAGAAAAGACTAAGAACTAAAATAAGAATTGCTTTTTGAAAATATAAGCAAAATTGACAAAACTTTAGCTAGACTCACCAAGAGAAAAAGAGAGAGAACCCAAATAAATAAAATTAGAAATGAAAAAGGAGACATTAAAATTGATATAATAGAAATACAAATTATAAAAGACTACTATGATCAATTATACACAAACAAATTGAACACCCTAGAAGAAAAATAGATACATTTCTAAAACACACAACCTACTAAGGCTAAATTATGGAAAAATAGAAAATCTGAACAGACCAGTTACTAGTAAGGAGATTGGATCAGTAATCAAAAACCTGATGGAGAAGAGTCAGGACCAGATGGCTTCACTGGTGAATTCTACCAAATATTTAAAGAAGAATTAATACAAATCCTTCTCAAACTCTTTCAAAAAACAAGAAGGAACACTTCCAAACTCATTTTATGGGACAGAATTACTCTGATACCAAAACTAGACATGGTACCACAAGAAAAGAAAATTACAGGGCACTATCCCCAATAAGTGGTGGGAGAAATGGATGAAAGTGGCCAGAAAGTATTGACTTCCAGCTGTAAGATAAGTAAGTTCTGGGGAAGTAATGTATAGCATGGTGACTATAGCTAACAATACAGTATTGCATATTTGAAAGCTGAAAGTTGCTAAGAGTAGATATTACAAATTCTCATCATAAAAAGTTTGTAACTATGTGAAGTAACAGATGTTAACTAAACTATGTGGTAATCATTTCACAATATATACATATATCAAATCATTATGTTGTGCAGCTTAAACTAACACAATATTATATATCAATTATATCTCAATAAAACTGAAAAGAGAATTTGCAAAGTAAACTTGACACATGCTTAACAATAAGCATAATTGTTATTGTCCTGAATGGTAATTAAGAATCTATGGTAAGCAAGTCTTTTAATGATTGTAATTATATTACTGCTACACACTGTTTTCCCTTCTTTAAAAAAAATTAATTTTCTTGATATTTATTTCAATAAAAATGGTAAATATTAAAAGTCTATTCTGATGAACTTATATACTTATATGCATAGCCCATGGACACAGACAATAGTATGGTGAAGGCCTGGGGTGGGGTAGGGACTGGGTGGAGGGGGATAATGGGAGGTATCTATAATACTGTCAACAACAAAAAATATGTATATATATTAAAAAAACAAACTAAGCACAGGAACAAATAAATTCTGACTTAAATGCATGAGAAAAAATTAATTTTCTTGATGTTTTTTCAATAAAAATGGTAAATATTAAAAGTCTATTCTGATCCTATATGCAACACTCAGACTGACAGATTAACAGTTAAAATCCAAGACCTTGGATTTCTACTTCACAGATTTATGGGGATTAAATGGCTCAAAATCAAGTTGTTGAAAATAAATTGTATCCCTCAAACCTCATGCCCTATTATCCAGTCAAGAATCAGGCAGACAAGACCACTCCTCTCACCACCCCTGCCCCCCACACCATAGGTGATGTCATTACGTGAAGAAAATGGAACAGAGTGAACAAAAAGTAGATGATGGAAAAGGTCTGGAAATAATGCATTCAAGATTTTTATTTATTCCTTTACTCACAAATATTTGTGTGCCTTTCTTAGTGCTAGTGCTCAAGCTTTTGGACATGTCTGTTTCCTTAAGGGCTTGCCTGAGAGAACAAGGCAGCACAGATGAGGCTCTGAATCAGTGGATATATGCCCAGAGTTCAGAAATGGACACAGACAATAAGATGGTGAAGGCCTAGGGTGGGGTAGGGGCTTTTCACATAATGCTATTGTTTTTCCCTGCCAAGGACACCGGTCAGATTACTAGCCAATTCCCATCACACCTTCTTCTAGTGGTAAAGCTAATATCCTGAGCATGTGGCTCAGCCTAGATCAATCAGAACACTTCTCCCTCTGATGAGGTAAGTCATGTGATCCAAGTCACACTATTTCACCAGATGGAGATAGCAAGGAAGGCCTTGCCTTTGAATATTAGAGTTAGAAGTTTCTGAAAATAGATGCCAGTGGGCCTATTTCTTATCTTGTGGAGAATGTTTGTTTGTAGTAGAAGATAATGAAACCACCAGAGAGATAGCAGAGATTAGAATACAGAAAGATGAGGAGGGAGAGAAAAAGAGAAAAAAAGAGATAGAGAGGAGGAGGTAGAGGGAGGGAAAGAGAGTTAGCAGCATTGAGTGCTGTTTTCAGGTTTGAGGTTCTAAAAGCTGACACTCCTCAGGGTGTTAGTTGAAAGATTCTGGGCAGAGGAGTCTGCCTCCTCAACTCTGTATCACACCTCACAATCTGGAGCTGAAAGTAGCACTGTTCAGAATGTGTCTTATATAAACAGTTCCTTCCATCTCTGGCCCCCAGTCCTTATCGTCTATCAGCAATGTCCTCAACTCACATCTCCCAAGAAAAACAACTTGTTTCAGGTACTGAGTGTTACTCTCAGGGGAGACATTCACTCAAGGGAACCAAATCTGTGGAAATTCAACTCTTGTTTACCAAGTGAACAATCTTTTACATAATTAAACAAAACTGCTCTTTCTTATAATTGTAGTCATTGCTTTACACTTACATAACAACAGGAAAAATTCAAGAGGGTTAATCAGAACAAAGGAGCTGTTTGTTCCAAATGTTTCCATGTTTTTGTGAAACAAAAACTATTGGCAAGAGAGATCCAAGATGGTGGCAGGTTGAGTGGAAGCTACACTGACACTCTCCCAGGACCAAACTAGAATTATAACTAAAATATAGAAAAACCATCCTGAATAATCAACGGGAACTGAAAACACCCTCATAACCAAGGACAAAAAGTGGAGATGGCATAGAGACTGCTAGGGAGTGTGGGAGTCTGGCGAGGCTCCCACAGGCAGCAGCTGAAGGATATCTCAGCTGTTGGGGGGTTCCCACTGAGAACTTTGGAGCCTAAACCCCAAGCTGGGCTCCCCAGTCCAGAGCACTAGAACTGAAAAAGGTACCCACATAACATCTGGCTGTGAAAAGCAACAGGGTTTCTGTCTGCTAGGGAGAGACAGCTGGAAATGCAGGCACACTCTTAAAGGGCCAACACAAAGTTTCTTGTGCAACCAGTCACCTTGGGCTCAGGTGAAGAGAAGGCAGAGTGGACTAGAGCAGCGTGAGGAGAATCCAGGGAGGCTGGCTGGGGAAATAAATCTCAGAGGGCACCCATCTGGACCCAGGGGCCGAGTCATTCCCTCATAGGGCAGAGGACATCTTTATCAGGCTGACATTTACCTTCCAAGCTGCTTTTGCCTGGGGGGGTGGGGGGGGGAATGAAATTGGCTCACCCTGCTGGAAAACCACTAGCTCCACCCCATGGAATTTCTACAGCCTGAGGCTCCTTAAGAGATTGATAACAATCAGCTGCCCCACCCTGTGGAGTTTCTACAGCCTGAGGCTCATTAAGAGACTGAATAACAGCCTCTGGGTGCTTTGAGTCTTTGCCTGATTTGCTTCTGGACCCAGGGCTTGGAAAAGCAGACTTTGGTGCACATCTTGGTCCTGTCTAAACACACCCACCCCAACTGCCAGCAGAGGCAACCAGAGGCTGTGGAGTGTGGAAAACTTCAAACAGGGCACTCAAGGCCAGTCACAAACAGCATCTGACATTGGCCAGCACCAGAGACCATCCAAAAGACTGGGAGTTCTAGTAGATCGACCTAGTACATAGAGACAAATCCAAACAGGCAGCCAAAATGGGGAAACAAAAAAACAAGCCCCAAATGAAAGAACAGAAGAATTCTCTAGAAGAAGAGCTAAATGAAATGGAGAAAAGCAATCTATCAGACATAGAGTTCAGAATACTGATCATAAAGATGCTCAATAGCATGAAAAAAAGATACTGAAACTATGAAGGAAATTAAGAATGACATAATAGAAATATAAACAAACAAACAAACAAACATTGGAAGAAATGAACAGCAGATTAGGGGAAGCTGAGGATTGGACCAGGGAATTAGAACACAGGGTAGAAAAAAATCACTCAATCAGAGAACCAAAAAGTAAAAACAATTAAAAAACAGGAGGACAGCTTAAGGGAGCTGTGGGACAACATGAGACATAACAACATTTGCATCATAGGAGTGCAAGGAGAGCTCGAAAGTAAGAGAGGGTTAGAGAACCTGTTTGAAGAAATAATGGCAGAAAACTTCCCTAACCTGGTGAAGGAAAAAGTCACACAAGTTCAGGAGGCACAGAGTATCTCAAGCAAGAAGAACCCAAAGAGGCCCATGCCCACACACATTATAATTAAAATGCCAAAAACCCAAGACAAAGAGAGAATCTTAAAGGCAGCAAAAGAAAAGCAAGTTGTTACCTACAAAGGCGCTCCCATAAGGCTGTCAGATGATTTCCCATCAGAAACTCTACAAGCCAGGAGAGAATGGATGAAGTATTCAAGGTGATGCAAAACAAGGATCTGAAACCAAGACTTTTCTATCCAGCAAAGCGATCATTCAAAATAGATGGTGAAATAAAGAGCTTCCCAGACAAAAAAAGGCTGAAGGAATTTATCACCACCAAACCAGCATTGCAAGAAATGTTAAAGGGACTGCTGTAATAAGTTGAAATAGAATGAGAAACATAGGCATAAAGAAATAAAATAGCAATAGATAAGTACCTATCAATAATAATCTTAAGTATAAATGGATTAAATGCTCTAATTAAAAGTCATAGGGTAGCTGAATGAATAAGAAAACAAGACCCAAATATATGCTGTCTACAAGAGACCCACTTCAGAACAAAAGACTCACACAGGCTGAAAAAAAAAACAACACACCAAAAAACTTCTGGAGGACTTTAAAGGAGAGCTTGACAGCAATACAGTCATAGTAGGATAGACTTACTGGATAGATCTTCCAGACAAAAAATCAACAAGGAAACAGTGACTCTAAATGACACAGTAGATTAAATGGATTTATTTGACATTTACAGAGCATTCCACTCCAAAGCTGCAGAATAGGCATTTTCTTCAAATGCACATGGGACATTCCCAAAGATAGACCACATGTTAGGACACAAAACAAATCTCTACAAGTTCAAGAAGACTTAAATAATATCAAGCATCTTCTCGGGCATTTACACAATTGAATACTATGCAGCTGTAAAAAGGAAGGATCCCTTACCCTCTGAGACAGCATGGTGGGACCTGGAGAGTATTATGCTAAGTGAAATAAGCCAGTCAGAGAAAGACAAGTGTCACAGGATCTTACTCATATGTGGAATCTAATGAACAAACCAATGAACAAAATAGGTCCAGAGATAGAGAAGCAGGGAACAGACTGAGGAATCTCAGAGGGAAGACAGGGGAGGGTTGGTGGGGAGAGATTAACATAAGAATTTATATGCATATATGCATAACCAATGGACACAGACAATAGTGGGGTGAAGGCCTGGGGGAAGGGTACAGGGTAGAGGGTATCAATGGGGGAAAAAAGGGGACATTTATAATACTTTCAACAATAAAGAGAAATTTAAAAACAAACAAAAACCACCAAAAACTATTGGCAGCTTTGAAAAGGCTTTTTCGTTTGTTTGTTTTTAGCTCCAACTCTTCTAAACCAAGGTGGCAAGATTCAGTCCTAGCTCTAGCTCAGGTTTCCTGTACCTTTCTTCCTCCTGACAGTCTGTGCAGGAAGTTCTCCACAGCTTATGCCCTACAAATTGGAACTTAACCAATCAGGGTGGCAATGTAGGTGACTTTCTTCTCCATTTTGCTTCCAATATCACTCTAATGTTCCTGTGGATATGATAAACATCTGACTGAGGTTGTTGTGTGAGGACTTAATAATGTAGAACTGAAACAAAGTAAAATGCCAAGGAAAGAAATAGAAATGTAAGAGGAACAACAGTGGAGGTAACTAATTGAATTACTCTGTCTTATGTTGGGCTCAGAGTGCCATGACTGATACCTATGGCACATTCCTGGAGGCAGGACCAGAGCCTTCAAAAGAGACCATGCTAGAGCATAATGCAGATTAGAACCTACTGCAGTCCAAATAACTCTATTTGAGCATAGTGCAAGCTCTCTGAATTTATCTTCCTTCCTATTCATGTTGCTGCCAAGTAACAGCTGCAATCTTGATCAGCTCTGTTCAACTTAAATTTTCACACTAGCCCTTTCTTCAGTCTTGATGCTTTTACCACCTGAACTGGTCCCTCTCCTCTTTCTGCTTTTGTTATTGGTATTAAAAGCATAAAGTGGAGCTTGACCTACTATATGACTAGATATGACACAAGATAGTTTTGGTATTATTTTCATTCCTATGAAGAAAAGGGATGGGCATTTAAGAGAAAGACCAGTTAATAACCACAAGTAGGATTGTGTTAGAAAAGCTGAGTTGCAATAGGGTGAAATTTCAACTGGAGAGTGAGAAATAATAATTAGATTGGTCTTATTCTTCCTCCAGCATTATCTTGCTGTTCAAGAGGCTAGAAGTGGACACTGGGGATAACTCTGGGTTTGGTGAGATACCATAGGTCCATTGCATGGATAGGAATGTTTGTATCAAGGATTGTCATCTTGGAATCTCAGTTTGCCAGATATAGACTGGCTCATATAACACTCATTCCTTGTATTTTTCTTGTCTGGCTCTATTATAGCAGCTATAAAACCTAAATATTCAATTTCTCAGCCTCTCTTGAAACTAAAGTGCCCATGTGACATGGCTCTGGCCAATGAGGGTTTTTGTCTTTTTTTAGCATTTTTTTCTTTTTAAATATGTCTTTATTGATTTCAGAGAGAGGAAGTGAGAAGGAGAGAGAGAGATAGAAACATCAGTGATGAGTCATTGATTGGCTGCCTCCTGCACGCCCCCTACTGGGGATCCAGCCCGCAACCCCGGCATGTGCCCTGACCAGGAATCCAACCTCAATCTCCTGGATCATAGGTTGATGCTCAACTACTGAGACATGCCGGCCAGGCTCCAGTGACATGTTTGAGTCATAGCACCAGCCTGGAACAGCCTATCCCAGGTTAGACAATAAACTTTTATTCTTTTAATCCAGTGCTTCCCATTCTTTTCCAGATCTTGGCACACACAGAAGTGGTAATATCTATATGCTACATGTAGGTAGAGGGATGAAGCTGCTCAGGACTGGAGACACTCTCTCACACCTTAATTGCCCACTCCAAACACTAAATGATCACTATCTCAGCTTACTTTTAACCATTTGAAGCTCTCAGAGAATTCTGACTTAATCCACTTTTAGTAGGGGTTTTTCTTCCCTGAAGCTGAAACTATCCCTGACACAGTGGAGTTTGAAGAAAATCTTGGGAGGCAAGGAGATAATTTTGAAAGAGGGACTGGCTAGGTAACTGAAAGTCATGATAAAGGTAAAAAGCAAGTTAGCTCTGTACTGTAAATGTGGAAATGTGGCATGTAAAAGAGAAATTCTGTTAAGAGAGAGGGATTTTTGATTTAAAGAATCTAAAGATTGCTCATTAGGATGAGAAGATGAAAGTAAAGGCTCTGCAGGTGCGTGGCTGGTGGAAGGGAAATGGAGGCCTGCAGAGCCGAGGAAGGAAATAGACTGGGCAGTTTGGTTGAGGAGAGAATCTCTGTCATCATGGAAGGAGGCTTAGAAAGCTATGTTCATCTATATATTTTATCTGCAGTGCTGCCACCTGACCTAAATTGCCCAAAGGAGGAGAAGAAGGGAATGTTTAAAGGGGGATGTGGGAACATACTGATGTAGAGGAAAAGCGCACTGTTGCAGGCTGAATGTGCTGAAGGAGAAGGGAGAGGCCTCTGCTAGATGAGAGCTGTAATGCTGTGAAGTGAGGAGGGGATGCAGACTGAGGATATATGTTTCAAATGATGAGACTGGAAGAGAAGGTGCTCACTTATTGTCGAGAAGTAGCATTGAGAATCTAGGAGAACAGCCTTGTTGTACACCCACACATCCCCCTTTAAACATTCCCTTCTTCTCCTCCTTTGGGCAATTTAGGTCAGGTGGCAGCACTGCAGATAAAATATATAGATGAACATAGCTTTCTAAGCCTCCTTCCATGATGACAGAGATTCTCTCCTCAACCAAACTGCCCAGTCTTTGCTGAATTTTTTTTCAACTATGCCTGATCTTTGGACTTTGGTGTTCCTCTCAGCATTGTCCAGTTTTAGCAAGAATCCTGATAAGTCAGTTTAACTAGAATCTCCCATCTTCCATATCTGACCATTCATTAGCTAATTGGTTTTCTCATCTGCCATAATTCCCTGGGTAATACCTGATCATACTGGCCTGCTTTCAGCAAGAATCCTGTTAGGTTGATTCAGCCAGAAATACCTCTGCTTTCCTCTTAGTAATAACCCCCACCCTACCCCTTGGTTATAAATTCCGACCTGACTATGCTGTATTTGAAGTTGAGTCCAGTCTCTCTCCCTGTTGCAAGACCCCATTGCAATTTCTCCACACCCATTGCAATGATCTCCCTTGAATAGTCTGCATTACCATCTTTAACAAGTGTCATAAATAATTTTTTCTTTAACAATTTCAGTAATACTTATTCTCTAACACTGATTAGGGATTAATAATAATTAAATAATAATTATTATAGATAATTTAGGCATTGCAGGTTATTTAATTTGTAATGCACTAGATGTTTGATACCATTCAAAATAATATAAAAATATTGACTCATTTATTCCTCATAAAAACCCAATTAACTTTGTGTTAAGGCAGCATTGAACATTATGATTTGGAGTGTGAAAAACAGAGTGCACTGGACAATTAAGGAAATTATTTTATTTAAACAACTGAAATAGAGGAAACATGTATTAATGAGGAACCCTCAAAGAAAAGGGAGGGACCTGGGATTTTACAGAGGCAGATAAACAAGGGAGGTGTCTGTCTTAGGGGAGTTATGAGAAAGGATAGAGGCATCTTCAAATGTGAGAGGCCAGGGTTGTGCTTTCTGGTTAGTCATTTCCTTGATCACAAAATGGTGCTGTGGTAGGCAGTTAGACAGGCAGAAGCAGAGCAAGGACAATGGGCCAGGTATGGAAGGTCACTACAGTGGAAAGCCCTGGATGCCTAGCAAAGAACAGTTGTAGGGTAGGACTTCACCCCTGGGGTGACCTTTACTTTTAATCTCCTAAGCATATTGCTGGTCATGTGGTTTGGGCCCCCTGACCTTTCCTCCCTAGAGATAAGATTTAGGCCTCAGTTGTATTGCAGCTCCAGGCTCAGAAAAGCAGCAAAACCAGACAAGCAATACCATGGCTCACCTCAGGACCAACTGCATTGGATAATGACCCCCTGCCCTGCCGTCGACCAATTAATCCGTGGAGACCTAGACTCTAAAGGACACACCTGGAAAGCTGCTGAATAGTCTACTGAGATCTTCCCCTGGGACTTCCCCTAAAATCTGCACCCTTAAAACACTTAGGACCGAGGACCCAGTGTGTTCTCCCTCCTGGGCCTTTCCCTTCCCCCTCATCCTCTCCTCCCCCAAGACATGTTACCATTACCTTCCTCACTCCCAACCTCCAAGGGCCCCTCCTTTACCTTTATACAGTGGTACCTCCGTTTTCGAATGTTTCCCACCTCGAATGGTCTTCTGGAACAGATTACATTTGAAAACCGATGTACCACTGTAACTTGTTTCCTAAGCCCACTTCTTCTACCTCTGTGATTTTATAAGTAAACATTCTCTTATAGTTTGAGTCTGAATTTTTTCTTAGCCAGAACTCAAGTACTGAGTTTGCTGAACCAAGGTCTGGTCTAACTTCACTTGTCTAACACCTGGTGCCATTTTTGCCACCAACACAACCATTCATTTAGCTACTTCTTTACAGATACATTAGTAACTATTCCATCTTGGAAACTGAGAGGCTGAGAAACATATGTGGTAATATGGTTAGAATGATATTTTAGATAGATTTCTCAGGCTGTAGTGTGGGATTTAAGAAATACAAGACTGAATCAGGCAGACAGGTTAGAAGGGAGTTATTGAGGTTTTCCAGGCAGGAAGGAGATAATGAAAACCTGAACTAGGAGGAGGTAGAAATGTGAAGCCAAAACAGGAAACATTTCTCTGCACCCTTACTGGTACTGGGTATTATTTCCTAAATCTGCTCATTTGATTGGTGAACAATGCTATCTCATTGTTTGGATTTCAATGCCCTTTATTACTAATAAAGATAAAAATGTATCACTTTATAAATTCTTTTGTTTACTATTTAATTTTTAAAATTTAATTTTTCTTGCATAAAATGCTTTAGACCTTAAATGTGTAAAACATTCAAACTACCTAGAATTAGCCAACAATGATAATAGGGATATTTAAACATACAAAACCAAATAGTACCAATTGAAATGCAAAGCAATTCTATTTTACTTTAATGTAATGCACTCATTTTGTTCTAACCTTCAGCTTTGATTTACACAAAGTTGCCTGGGGGACAGAATTTACTGACTCAGCATAGAACAAAGGATTTATGTTGTAAAAGAGTCCAAAAAGCTAATTCTAAGTGAGTTCATCCAGAATTCATTCAGTTCCAAGGTTCAGAAAAATAATCTTTTTTTTAACCTGTACTTTCTTTCATTCTTTTAAGAAATATTTTTACTTTTTCAATTACAGTTTACATTCAATATTAGTCTGTATTAGTTTCAGGTGTACAGCATAGTGGTTAGACAATAATATATTTTATAAAATGACCGACCTCCCCCCCCTCTGCCCCACTATGTCAAGTACCACCTGGCATTGTACAAAGTTATTATAATATTATTGATATATTCCCTAAGCTATATTTTACATCCCCAGGACTATTTTGTGACTACCAATTTGTAGTTCACTTTAATCACCTTTTTCACTCAGTCCCCCAGCCCCTCCTTTCCTCTGGCAACCACCAATCTGTTCTCTGTAAGGAAGGTAATTTTTTTTAAAAAGAGGCTAAAAGTGCAATCAAGAAGCAAACTCCACGGTAGTATTTTTCTTCCTGGTGTTTATTTATTGTAAAATAAGCAAAGATAATAACAATAAAGGACACTTTTATTTGTTAAAGTAAAATAATCCATAAGCCCATCAACATATCACATACATTTGTATTTTTATTCTTCTTTAGTTTCTTTATCTACGTAGTTGGTGTGAGATTGATATTTCTATAGTGTTTGGGAATTCACATAAATGAATTTCTTTCCTTTTAAATGTCTTTAGAGAAGGTATTGGGTTTTCTAGAGCAATAATAACTAGACATTTCTATTAGTAGTATCTAATAACTATTAGATATTACTACAGTGATGTGCAGAACAATTTCTTTCCACAGACTCCAAATTCTTACATTCCAAACTCAAATTTGAAAGATTTTCAAATTCCTGGCAATGTTTTTGCAGACTTAGAAAAACTCATTCTAATATTTGTGTAAACTCTCAAGAAACCCCAAATAGCCAACATAATCTTGAAAAGAAGAACAAAGCTGGAGGACTCACAATTCCTGATTTCAAAGCTTATTATAAAGTAGCAGTAATCAAACCCATGTGGTACAAGTATAAAGGCAGACATATTGATCAATGGAAGGAAACAGAGAGCCCAAATATAAACCCTCTCAAGTATGGTCAAGTGATTTTTGCCAAGAGTACCAAGACCTCAAATAAGGGAAAGGACAGTCTTTTCAACAAATGGTGCTGGGAAAACTGGATATTCACATGGAAAAGAACAAAGTTCGACCCTGACCTAACACCATATACAAAAGTTAACTAAACTGAATCAAAGACCTAAATGTAAGACTTAAAACTATAAAACTTTTAGAAGAAAACATATGAGAAAAACTTCATGATACTGAATTTGATAATGATTTCTTGGATATGACATCAAAGAAAGAGGAAATAGCCTGGCCGAAGTGGCTCAGTGGTTGAGCATCAACCTATGATCCAGGAGATCGAGGTTCAATTTCCAGTCAAGGCACATGCTTGGGTTGCAGGCTCAATCCCCAGTAGGGGGCGTGAAGGGGGCAGCTGATTAATGACTCTCATCATTGATGTCTCTATCTCTCTCTCCCTCTCCCTTCCTCTCTCTAAAATCAATAAAAATATAATTTTTTAAAAAAGGCAGAGGAAATAAAAGAAATAATAGACACACTGGACTTTATGAAAATTAAAAAATTGTGCATCAAAAGACACTATCAACAGGGTTAAAAGGCAATCCATAGAATGGGAGAAAATAATTTGCAAATCATATATCTGATAAGGGATATATCCAGAATATATAGAAAAGTTCTAAAACTAAACAATAAAAAGTAAAACAACCAAAATTAAAAATGAGCAAAGGACTCAAATAAACATTTCTTCAAGAAAAATACACAGTGCTCACTTTGGCAGCACATATACTAAAATTGGAACAATACAGAGAGGATTAGCATGGCCCTGGACAAGGGATGACACACAAATTTGTGAACGGTTCTATATAAGAAGAAAAAAACAGAGAAAAATACACAAATGGCTGATATGCATATGAAAAGATCCTCAGCATCACTAATCATTAGAGATAAACAAATCAAAACTACAATGAGATCTATCTCACACCCATTATGATGGTTACAAGGATAGGAGAAATTGAAACCTTGTGCACTGTTGGTGGAAATGTAAAATAGTACAGTCACTGTAGACAATATTATGGTGGTTCTTTAAAAAATAAAACTAGAATTACCATGTGATTTAAGGTATGTACTCCCCCCAACAGAAAGCAGGGTCTCAAAGAGATATTTATTTAGCTGTGTTCACAGCAGCATTATTTAGAGTAGCTAAAACATGGAAGCAACCTGTGTCCATCAACTCATGAATATAGGGTAACCCAAAAAAATGTATACATACACTTTGAATAATTATAAAGGCAGTGTTTATTAAAATACATTTTATTTTCACCCATCCGGGTGTGGCTCAGTTGTTGAGGATTGACCTAGGATCCAGGAGATCCTGGTTCAATTCCTGGTCAGGGCACATGCCCAGGTTTCAGGCTGGATCCCCAGTAGAGGGCATAAAGGAGGCAGCCAATCAATGACTCTGTCATCATGGATGTTTCTATCTCTTTCTCCCCCCTCCCTTCCTCTCTCTGAAATCAATAAAGATATATTTTTTAAAATTTTATTTTCAAAATTGAACTACTAGCTGTTAAAGTGTGTATAGATAAACAAAATGTGGTATATACATACAATGAAATGTTATTTAGCCTTAAAAAGAAAGGAAATTCTTACACATGCTACAACATGGGTGAACCTTGAAGACTTTATGCTAAATGAAATAAGCCAGTCATGAAAGTACAAATACTGAATGATTCCACTTGTATGAAGTACCTAGAATATTCAAAAATGATAGAAACAGAAAGTAGAATGTTGTTTCCCAGGGACTGGGTAGAATGAGGAATGTGGAATTTTGTTTAAAAGGTATATAATTTCAGTTTTACAAGATGAAAAGATTTATGGAGATGGATGGTGGTGATGGTTGCACAGTATTAAGAAGGTATTTAATAACACTGAAATGTGCACTTAGACAACATTCAGATGATAAATTTTGTTATGTGTATTTTACCACAGTAAAAAAGAAAATAGAAAGTAAACCCACTAAAAGTAATAATTATCCCTAAAATTTCTTAAAGTTTTCTTTTTTGTACCATCTTTTTGGTTCTTCTTAGCACCATGCTCTGCCTAACATGCTGGGTATGACCTGAAGAAGCCCTGTAGGCATGCCTTTTATTGCCCATCTCATGGAGGGAAAGGGTGAAGAACATTCAACATTATTTGCCAAACTCAGTTGGTAGCTTGAGATGGATTCTTGTTCTCACTACTGCAAGAACCAGTAGAATCTCTACTGCCTTATAGATATTGATGGGGTATACCAGAATATGCTACCCCAAAATATGCCCCTTTGGGCATATGGATTATTTTGAGCTAAAGGCTATTGAAAACCAGGAGATCAGGAAAAGCCCTAAAAACAGGTAACACATTTTCTTTTCTTTTTTTGTAAAGGAAATTTAGATTTATAAAGGAAATTTTCATTTGTAGGGATGTCTGATTCCCTCACCAGGAAGAGGAGGACTCTTAGCAACTCTTATCAATGGAGAAGACACCAATATAGTTCCGCATAACAAACTTTACTAAACAACCCTTGTTTACCATACTTTTCCTGGTCTTCTAGACATAACTTGCCTTCTCTGCCCCCAAACCCTAAATTCCTTTTCTTTTGTTGGTATTTAAACTCAAGTTCTAACTACCTCTTTGGGCTACTCATCACTGAGTGCTCCCATGTATACATGTGTGACATACATGTTAATAATCTTCTGCTTGCCATTCTCTGGTTAATCTGTCTTTGGCCAGTCTAATTTATAGGGATCTGGCTAAGATGTACAGAGGAAGAGATTTTATCTTACCTACAACATCCTCCTTTACTCTCTGAGCACAAACCATGGATGGGTTGCTTCTCTACCTGGGTTGAGCTCATGTTGACCCTAGACCTGTGGTTACCTTGTTTTTCCTTCTTGATAAAGTTTAAGGCTCAGAGAATCTTAGGCTGAATGCTTTGTCTTAACATTTCTTTCTGTTCTGTTTGGTTTGCTTGAGGAACAGATTCTTTTTTCCGTTAAAGTTCAACTATTTAATAAATTATTCCAAACTTGAGTGTAGGCCTTTTCTCACTTATGACCATCTAGTTATAATAGCAACAGGGTCTTCCACATTTAAAATTTTTGCTTCCTTTAAAGTCTACAACTTAATTCTAATTTTTGGCCTGAAGAGTTCCTGAAGTTCTCAGCTCAGTTGTCTATCATAGACATAATATATTGTAGTTCCAAGGAATCTCTATCCATTGTCTCTTTGGCCCATTCCTTTCCAATGGAAAGTCAAAAATTTATTATTAGTTGATAATTGATTCAGGTATAAATCATTAATCGATACCCAAACTATCTCATTCATAAAGAATAGGATATCTACATACTCCCCAAATTACCAACTAATTACATAAGAAAGCCTGGAGATGTCCTAGTCCTCAGACCACTTCCCACCACTGGACAAGGAACCCACAGATTTGGGGGAGCTGGTTGGAGTCTGTGGGACACCCCTGGATCCTGGTGTGCCCATATCCTCTGCATAGCCCACCCACAGCCTGCTCCTTCAAAGTGGTCAGCTGGCCTGCATTCACCCAGCGGCGAGGTGTCTGCTCTTACTGACTGCCTATGGTAATAGTAACATCACCAATAATGGGAAAAACCTACATCATGTGCCTTCGGATGTGAACTATTGGTAGGAATATTGGTAACACTTATGTAGTCTTCCAGCAGAAAATGCATAACCCGAATCTAACCATGAGGACTCATTGCATGAATCTCAAGTGAGGGGCATATGACTGGCCTGTATTCTTAAAAAATATCAAGATCATAAAAGACTAACAAATCATTCCATATTAAAGATAAAAGAGACATAAACACTAAATGTAAAGTGTGAGACAGACTGGTTCCTGAATCAGAATTTTTTTTTTTTTTTTTTACTAGAAAAGATATTTAAAAACTGGTAAAATTAAAAAAAATTTCTTTAGATTAGATATTATTCAAGATTAAAATTCCAGACTTGAGGGAAGGGAAGATGGCGGCCTTGTGAGAAGCGGCAGAGCACCCCTGCTCCTAGCCACGGACTCAATTTACTACAAAAATCCTATGAAGCCAACTTGGAAAAACCAGAGAAACATACCTGAGTGGGCGGAGTGTGAGTGGGGAGCACTGAAGAGACATCACGGAGTCCGGTAAGAGAGGGGCGTCGGAAGGGGGAGTCCCCCTGAAGCCTGTGCTGGGCTCAGAGCCCCGAGGCCTGGAGGCTGCAAAGCTCCCTCCCCTCAGGAGTGCGGACCCGCCTCCAAAAGTGGGGATCCCACACCCGGAGCGACGAGAGGGGAAGGAGCGCCCCGCGCACAGGGCAGAGGTTCCCAGGGGCGAGGTGAGTCCCTGAGGGATCGGCGCCTTCCTAGGAAACAAAGCCTCTAATGGCGGACGGCGCCTTCCTGGCGAAACAAAGCTTCTAGTGGCGGCTGTGACTAATGCTCAGGGTGCCGAACACAAGGAAGGCTGTCCCAAGGTCTGTGGCACCCCAGTGGTAAGGGACCAGAGGATTGCGCTGAGCAGCCACACTAGGGGACTCTCTGTGTCCCTATGGGGCATTGTGTTGAGCCCCAGAAAGCACAGAATCTGTGTGGCGTGGGGGAGGGGAGGAGCCTTACTGCCCTGAGCTCCTGGTGCCTAGAGGCTGGGATCTGTGACCAGCCCTGAGGGTGTCCTCCTGCCCTGAGCTCCTGGTGCCGAGAGGTTGGATCGGTGACCAGCCCTGAGGGGCGCCGTGGTGGCGAGTGAAGCTGCCCGAGCTTTGCTGAAACCAGCGCTGCGGGGAGCTGCGGGGAGCTGACTTTGGGTCCCCTCCCACTGGGGGCCTTGGTGCGTGGGCAGTGGGACCTTGCAGGGCGGACTCTCTGCCCTTGTGTTGCTTTGTGCGTTTGTGAGTCTAATAGCGGAACCGGTTCCCACCTTCCCGGCCTGCACTGGGGGACAGACCAGCAGAGGCTGGGATTCGGATCTGCATGGTCTGAGGGGAGGGCCTGGAGCGACCAGCCAACCAGAGCTGAGCAGGGAGGGGCGGAGCCTGCCGGCCTCTCCTGCAGCTGGGAGCACCGCCCCCAACAGACACCCCGCAGGGCACAGTACTGAAGGGGAAGGGAGCACAGCTCACAGGAGGACATTATAAGAATAAGACTCTCAGGAACTGTTGTTTGGGAACTGGAGGAAATGCTGAAAACCCCTGCTGGGGGCAGGGCAGGCAAAGGACTCACCAGAATGTGTTTTAATCGAACCCACTGGGCCCAGGCTGTTGAACCGGCCCAGACAGAAAAGGCAACAGGCTGAAATCAATCTGAAGCTGTAGCAGGACAGAGCCTGGGGGACTAGAACCAGAGGACAGGGTAGGGACTGAGGAGCTGGCGGTGGAGCAGAGACTAACTCCCGCAGAGTGAGGGCCTGACAGCGACACCTCTAAGGGGAGTGATACCCTGGGCTACACTAGCCACCCTGCACCCTAAAGACTCTACAGAAGACTCTGGAGTAACACCAGGCAACTACAAGTTTGCAAAATAGTTGACAAGAGGAGGTGGTCCATGGAGAGCCTCAGATCAACCATCTACCTAAGGACACCAGAGCCAAACCTAGACGGCTCCTCACTTTGGCTGATACACAAGTGCCTCCCAGGAGAACTGAAAGCAGCATACAAAACAGTGAGCCTCAGAAGACATAAGTTGCCCAGAAGAAACTTACCTGATTGACTACCTTTTTTCCTTCTGTTTTTTTGTTTTGTTTTTTTCTTGGGTTTTTTTTGTTTGTTTGTGGGTTTGTTTATTTTTTCTCTTTTTTCTTAGGAGGAAGAGAAAGGGGGGAAAATTTGTTTTTTCTTTTTAATTTTATAATAATTAAAAAATTTTTTTTAAACATTTTTTAACTAAATTTTTTTTTCTCTCTTTTGTAAAAGAAATTTTTCTTGCTTAGCTTGTTTTTAGTTTTATTTTGGTTATTTGCTTTGTTTTGTTTATCCTTGCTTCTAATATCAAGACTTTCTTGATATCTCTGCTTAATGACTGGGATTTTATCATTATAACCAAGTTTACAACTTTCCTCTATAGTTTCCGACAAATCTCTTACCAGACTCCCTCCCTGCCTGGGCTATATCTCTCTCCTCTCAATCCATTGGCATAACTTTCTTTTCTTTTTTCTTTTTATACTTTTCTTTCATTCTTTCATTATCCTCCCTTTTGTTCGAAATAGACCCACACCATTATGGTCAGTTAATATTTGACAAAGGCAGCAAGAGTATCCAATGGAGTAAAGACAGTCTCTTCAATAAGTGGTGCTGGGAAAACTGGACAGATACATGCAAAAGAATGAAACTAGACCACCAACTTTCACCATACACAAAAATAAGCTCAAAATGGATAAAAGACTTAAATGTAAGTCATGAAACCATAAAAATCCTGGAAGAAAACATAAAGTCACAGATATCCCATGTAGTGGACTTTTCACTGATACATCTAGGGCAAGAGAAACAAAAGAAAAAATAAACCTATGGGACTACATCAAACTAAAAAGCTTCTGCACAGTGAAAGAAAACAGCCTCAAAATACAAAGGAACCCCACGGTCTGGGAAAACATTTGTCAAGGATGTATCTGATAAGGGGCTAATTTCCAAAGTGTACAAAGAACTCATAGTACTCAGCAAGAGGAATACAAACTACCCAATTAAGAAATGGGCAAAGGATTTAAATATACACTCTCCAAAGAGGGCATATGGATGGCCAAGAGACACATGAGAAAATGCTCAATGTTGCTAATCATCAGAGAGATGCAAATTAAAACCACAATGAGGTATCACTTCACACCTGTCAGAATGGCACCATCAACAAATCAACAAATGACATGTGCTGGCGAGGGTGTGGAGAAAGGGGAACCCTAGTACACTGCTGGTGGGAATGCAGACTGGTGCACCCACTTTGGAAAACAGTATGGAGGTTCCTCAAAAAATTCAAAATGGAGCTGCCGTTTGATCCAGTGATTCCACTCCTAGGAATGTATCCTAAGAATCCTGAAACACTAATCAGAAAGAATATATGTACCCCCATGTTCATAGCAGCACAGTTTACAATAGCTAAGATCTGGAAACAGCCCAAGTGCCCATCAGTAGATGAGTGGATAAAAAAGCTGTGGGACATTTACACCATGGAATACTATGCAGTTGTAAAGAAGAATCTTGTACCCTTTGGGACAGTATGGATGGACCTGGAGAATATTATGCTAAGTGAAATAAGCCAGGCAGTGAAAGACAAACATCACATGATCTCACTTATACATGGAATCTAAAGAACTTAATAAAATGATAAACAGAATAGATTCAATGACATGGAAGCATAGATGAGACTGACGAATGTCAGAGGGATGGAGGAGGGCGGGTGGGTAGAGGGGGAGAGAGTAACCAAATAATTTATATACATATATGCACAACCCAAGGACATGGACCATGGTGGGGAGAGGGACTGGGGAGGGGGAAGGGACAGGGTGGAACGGGTCATTGGGGAGAAAAAGGGACATCTGTAACATTTTAAACAAAAAAATAAATAAATAAATTCCAGACTTTGATCATTTTATTGTGGTTATGTAAGTGAATTACTTTATTAGGAAATATACACTGAAGTACTTAGCAGTAAAGGGGCATGGTAGTATAACTTTATTTCAAATGACTCAGAAAAATTATAATATATATATAAAAAATATATAAATACATGTAATAGCCCAGCCAGCACGGCTCAGCGGTTGAGAATCAACCTATGATCCAGGAGATCGAAGTTCGATTTCTGGTCAGGGCACATGCCCCGGTTGTGGGCTCAATGCCCAGTGGGGGGGGGGCATGTGTGCAGGAGGCAGCTGATCAGTGACTCATCATTGATGTTTCTATCTCTCTCTCTCCCTCTCCCTTCCTCTCTCTGTAAAGCAGTAAAGATATACTGAAAAAAAAATACATGTAATATATGAAAACTTATATCTAATATAAAATTATAATTTCTGTAGAGATAAATGAAATATGGCAAAATATTAATAATTGTATCTGAGTAAAGGATATATATAAAATTTTTGTACTATTTCTATAACTTTTTGTACATTTGAAATTATTTTTTAAAAAGTTAAAAATGCATCACTAAAGTTAGTAACATCAATAACTTTAAAAACTTTTCAAAAACATGTAATTTCCATGAAGTGAGCAAGAAGTTTTAACCTAGGGATTGTCAGACTTTTTCTGTAAAGAGCCATATAGAAAATATTTTAGACTTTGCAGGCTATGTGGTCTGTTGCAACTATTCAACTCTGCTGTTGTAGTTGAAAGACAGTCATCAACAATATAGAAATGAAGGAACGTGGTTGTGTTATAATGAAACTTTATTTACAAAACAGGTTGTGCGCTGGATTTGGCCTGGGGGCTGTAGTTTGCCTACTCCTGTATGTATTAGACTGTCCTTGACACTAAGGATGTTATCTTCTTATTTGTCTCTGTTTCTCTGGTGCCCAGAATAAGACCTAATACTTCATTTGTCAGGCAAATGAAGAGGGTCCTTTCCTACCTTTGCTCTGGGTCTCTGTTTCTCACAGGTAGTTTAATCTTGGCCAAATCAGTTGCTACTTCTTCCCGTTGCCTCAGGTTCTTACCCTTAATTAGTAACAGTGACATCAGCTGTGACTACTTTGTAAGCCTACTGTGAAAATCAGAAGAGCTTTGATATTATCCCAAGTGAAGGGCCAAATTGACAGAAATTCCCATGAAGTTGTGGGAGATAATATATTCAGCTTTTTTGCTGGTAGACTGTTGGAGTTCAGTTGTAATCCCTTTAGAGCAAATGATGTTGAGAGTTTCTTTTTCATTGCAATCTTACCGGTATGAACTTGATAACATGGTTAGGAAAACAAAACAGAGAGGAACTGAAAAAATTATAGAACAGTAGCAAATTCTTCCACATATCTGACAACTTTTATTTTTACCCTCCCTGTCTCAAGGCTTGTCATTCATCAATTAGAAGCCATCTCTCTTTTCTCTTAATTTCCATGTTATTCTGTCTATAGGTTGAATTATAATTTCTGGACATATATTTTCTCTATTGATTTTCCCAGCAGGAATAGCTCTACCAGCAGGAGAAACATAGTCATCCCTGTGTTTGGGTGGGTTTCCCTGGGTGATTCTCCTTTTACTCTACTTCTGCAGCCAATCAATGCCCCTTTTTTATGGCTACATTCTTTCATTAGCTACATTAATATATTTAATACAGTCAAATCTTATGGACTTGGCAGGAATTCTGTCTTTCAGATGACTGCCAATAAATCAATTATAAGTAAGTACATAGCTTGACCCTTTAAGGACAATCTTATTTACCGAATAACCAATTTCTCTTGAGATCACTCACTGCAGCACTGTACTGACAACTGTAGGAAAGTAAATTAGTATTTTCTTATAGCTGCATTTGAGTTTGGTGCCATTTCCTGGACGTCAATAGCTATTTGGATTGTGTAAGATGGTGTTTTAGAAAATCTCTTAAGCATTGTTTCGCCTTGTAATTAGGTCACTTGAGCTTAGGTCCCCTTCTGTTGTACTATTTCCATGTGCCCACATTTTCATATCTTCATTGTGATAAACATCTGCATTCATCTTTATTTACAACCCCCCCCCCCCCCCCCCCCGTCTCCAAAGATAAAATGTCCCTCCCGCTGCCCAACACACAACAATCACAACAATCTGGCTTCCCTTGTCCTCCACCTCCTTCAACCTGAGAATGAAATTATCTTTACTGAAATAAAATAATGCACTATAATTATGATATTCAGTGAATTCTTTTCATTCTTAATTTTTCTGAATCTCTTTTCTGCTTCTGATTATTGGATAAGCACTTCTCAAAACTCTATCCTCTGTGCTCTTAACATTATTTATTCTGAATCTAATCACATATGCCTAACCAATTTTGCTATTTTTTCTTCTCAGACTCTTCCTCTTTTGCCTACAAATCTTTAATTTTGGTTGTTTCAGAAAGCCTTTATGTCTACAGGCACTGCTTTATTCTCTTTGTCCCCTCTTGTTGGATAACTATTAAAGTGGTTTTAACTACCTCTTGCATGCTGACTTTCAAATCTTTGTATCTTCCATAATCTCTCGTAATCTCTTCTGATTTTATACTTATATAACTAGCTAGATACAAATTCCCAAGTTTTGGTGATGTTTTGGCATTTTATGCCATGAAAATAAAGTGTCAATTTTATTGACCAAACTTTAAATTTCTCAACCATATATGTATTGGTGTTAGGTAGAAATTTTTCATGTCATCACAGAGATAGCTTCCCTCTAATCTTATTCTTCTGAATTTTTTCTAATTCTTTAGATATGTGGATTAAAGAGGGAAGAAGAAAATTAGATACTTTCTTAAATGTGTGAGGAATTAAATAAATATACAACTGTAGGTGGAAATGTTATCTCAAGTTTCTCATTTCAATGTCCAATGTTCTTTTATGTATCTCTAGCTATAATTATACTATAGATGCTCCTCATTTTAAGATTGAAGTTATGTCCTAATAAACCTATCATAGGTTGAAAATGCATTTAATACATCTAACCTACCAAATATCATAGCTCAGCCTAGCTTACCTTAAAGTGTTCAGAACACATTAGCCTACAGTTGAGCAATTATCTTGAGTTTCATCTCAAGAGCAATTGCCTTCCTCTTCTCACCAGAAACAGGATACACAGACAGGCATTTTGTATACATGATGGGATGGGAAAACACATAACACAATATCCAAAAAACTCTGGAAACACAGTGCAGTGTAGAGT
This sequence comes from Miniopterus natalensis, assembly GCF_054644295.1. Lineage (NCBI taxonomy): Eukaryota > Metazoa > Chordata > Mammalia > Chiroptera > Miniopteridae > Miniopterus > Miniopterus natalensis. The sequence continues at coordinate 145,406,248 of NC_142081.1, forward strand.
ATGAGTTGTTTACCCTTGTGATTGCCTGGTTGACTGGGAGCTGTGGTTTAAAGCTGCTGCCCAGCATGAGAGAGTATCATACTGCATATTGCTAGCCTGGGAAAAGATAAAAATTCAAAGTAAAGTTTCCACTGAATAAATATTGCTTTAACACGATTATAAAGTAAAAAAATTGTAAGTCAAACAATTGTAAATCAGGGACTATCTGTAGTTTTATGTCAATAGGTCTATCAGTTCAAATATTTTGTCTGTAATAGAAACGCTGACTCAAATTGGTTTAAACAATAAAGAAGTTTATTATCTGATGTATCAGTAATTCCAGAGGTAGAGTGGACTGCAGGGTTAGCTCTCTTTAGGTTGGCTCCATCTTTAAATCTGCTTACGTCCTAGTAAGGGTTATTCTATGATTGTCAGGGTGATTTATTTTTAGGAATGCCATCAACATAGTCGAGTATATCTACAAGTCAGCTGTAGTCATTAGGTTCAGACACAGCAATGTTCAAAGAAATAAGAGACACAATTTTGTCCATGGCTCTTCCGTAGAAGTAAGAAAATTTCCTCAAAACCAAGTTTTCTATTACTGTCGTAACAAATCACCACAAACCTAGTAGTTTATAGCAATACTCATTTATTATCTCACAGTCCTGTAGGACAGAAGTCCAGGTGGGCTCTACTGAGTCCTCTCTTTAGGGCTTCACAAAGCTAACGTCAATGTGGAGGCTGGTGGCCTTGTATCTGGAAGATTTGAGGAAAATCGACTTCTAAGATTGTTGAGGTTGTTAGAAAAATCCAGTTCCCTGTGGTTGTAAGACTGAGGTCCCTATTTCCTTGCTGGCTCTCAACTGGGGCTTGATCTTAGTTCCCTGGGGCTGACTACATTCCTCATCAAGGAGTTCACTTGAATTCTTCTTGTGCTTCATATCTCTCTGACCTTCCTTTCTCCCATCAATTGAAGAAACCTTTCTGCTTTTAAGGGCTTGTGTAATTAGATTAGGCCCCACCCTTTTTTTGAAGACCTACTATAGCAAATACCGTAATATAATTATCAGGGTGATATCTCATCATATTCATAGTTTTCAGGAAGTGGGGTAGGACATCTTTGGGGGATAGTATTTTAGAATTATGCCTACAACAGCCATAATTGGGTCACACGCTCTTTCTTGAACTAATCATTGTCCAGGGGCATTAATTACCATAATTTACTCACAAAGTCTTCTGGGATGGAATGGATACATTGGGGAATAAACCACAATATCTATTATGTACTCACATTACATGGCTTCTTTGAGAATTACCAAATGGGTTTATATATTCTCTCTACACTACATTTTTTTTTTCTTACAAAGAACACTATCACGTTGTTATTACTCTATTTTCCTCATTTTCCTTAATGTGTAATATATATTGGTTAGGATATTGGTTAAACATTATTTTAGGGGAGGGGAAAAGAGACTTTTTGAAGTGAAGCCTAGCATTTGAGAACAAAAAGAACAGAGTCTGTTTTTCCTACTCTATCATGGTAAACTATCTTAAAAAGAGACATCTGATTAACTTGAGCTGATGGATCAAATTTGGAATTTCTTACAAGTCTTTCTGTAAAACATGTAGTAGAATTATAGCCAATAACAGAGCTGATATTGGTTCAGCTGTTATAGGTAAGTCACTTTAGATGTCTGGGAACAACTTTTTGTAAGAAATCTGTCTACTTAACTTTACCATTGATGAGCTGTTTATGGACTCATTAACTTTCAATGATCTACAAGATTGCTTTAAGAGTTCTCCAGGAATTGTCTAACTTCTCTCACTTTCTTAGCCCATCTAACACTATCTAGATTTTTGGAATGTAAGGGCAATCTTGACTATATAACATGTCACTACAATGATATCTAGTGTAGCTTGGGACAGACTAACAAACAATGTAAATGTCATTTTCCCTGCTCCCCTCTTCATCTGTGGCCCCCTAGAGGTGTTCCCTATGCCCAAGATGATGATTTTTCTCTAAAGAGAACTTGATTAAGTAAGAGTACCTAAGTGGAGACATTGCCCTAATAGAATCTCTTAAGCAAAGATCTACCACAGTTGAGTGCACCATTTGACAGGAGTGTGCACTGTATAATTAGACAAGAGTTCTCCCAGAAACCCAGCCAGGGTTGGGTATAATTGGGGTTGGGAGACGGTCCAGGTGAGGTATACATTCTGCTTATTTGGCTAATGTGCTGTCTTATATGCGAAGATATAGCTCAAGAGCTAATAAACCTTCCAAACTATATGTAATTTCAGAAAATGAAGTGATAGTGAAAACATTGCAGAGATATGGAACTTTTGCTGTAAATATGGTACTTTTAGCAAATAAAAGATCAATTGGATGCTAAATCAGGTAGCCCATGATCATTTCCTATTGTTTCTATATAATTTTTTTTCATTATTACATATGAGGAAACTAAGGTCCTAATTGTGTATAATTTGCTTAATGCAAGCAGTGAAGTAAGAAAAATTCATATTGTTGTGCCGCGGTCCAGCTGCAGCAGGAGTCAGGGGTGCCGAAGGTGGGCAAGGCGTTGGCGCTGGGAGACAGCAGGCTACATGACTCGGAGGTGGTGTGACACTGTTTCACTTTATTGAGAATCAACATAATCTTTTATACTTTCTTTTTTGGCTACGATTACATTTTTCCGGTTAGCAAACAAGAAATATTATTCACAGGTTAAACAATATAAGTTTTGATTTCATCAGAATGGAACAATTTTGACTTATTTTTTAGAATAGAGGGGAAAGGAAAAAAATCAGTGACCTATAGAGTGATAGATGTGGCCTTGTTTGCAGCAGTAATATATTAGCTTGTGAGACAGATATTTTATATAATATTTGCCTGTGGTTACTACTTCTTATGGTTATAGTTTAACTATGGACCTATTCATAAGCTATTATATTCTTCTTGCCGTTTTCTTCTAAGAAAAGAGTGCCTTTTGCCATAGCTATGGATTAACTGCTTAAGAATGCTTTTCTTTTGTTTCTTCGGGAGCGAGCACCGGCGTGGCCACTGCCTTGCCAAGCGTTTCATGAAGGGCAAGTTTTCACACTGAACACGCCTTCCATTTACATTAACTGTTCTGATACTGTTCTCATTGTAAGCACCTGTGTAAGGCTGAGGAGGGGCTGGTGGCCTTTCCATACTGTTAGCCCCTTTTAGGGGGATGCCACAATCTGCCATTTATTCTATGTGCTACCCAGGGTGGTCCTTGTGCAGTAGGCAAGGGGCGATGGCCTTTTTCCTGTCCTGGACTAATCTTGCAGTCATAGGCGGGGGCACTGGAGGATAGGCGTCTGCATGAGCTCAGCTTTCCCTAGTTCCTCCATGAATTCCTTACTGGGGGCGCCAGGGGGGAGTTTTCCTAGCTACTTCTAATAACAATTTGTTAAAGCATCCGGCACACGTGATAGTGACTGGACTTGGGGAAATCGGGATTTCTTCAGAAGTGAGAACATTGTTTACCATTCCCAGGTTAGTTATTGATTTTACGACCCCAAATCCCCCTCCAAGGAGGAGAAGAGATATTCCCATTAAGCCAATTACTCCCACCCACATGCCACGTCCTCTCCCCAGAAGACGCCTTCCTTGAAGCTTCCTCTCCACATCCGGATTTTGTCAGACGACATGGTTGGGAGAGGACTCAGCATTGTTGTATTTTTGGTTTGTCTAGTTACCTCATTTTAAATATTCATAATGAATGAAATCACCAGTTCACTTTACTATGCTACAGAGTTTTATTATATATTAGTAATACTATGAAAATATACACTTAAAAAATATTTTCTCCCATTTGGTAGGTTCCCTTTTCTTCATTTATTTTTATATTTATGTATTTATCTTCACCCAAGGATATTTTTTCCATTGCTTTTCAGAGAGAGTGGAAGGGAGATGGAGAGAGAGAGAAACTTCAACAGGCACTCACCAACTGGGGCAGGGATAGAGCCTGAAACCAAACTACAGGCCCTTGACAGGAATTGAACTCTGGGCCCTTTTGTCCAAGGGCAGATGCTCTCACCACTGAACCTAACTGGCTAGGGCTAAAGACGTGCATTTGATAGATATTAATGTTTAACACATGTAACTATTTGATTTCATTGTAGAGAAACTGCTATTTTCTTTGGATTCCTTAAATTATTCACCCAACACTGGAATTCTGGTTACTGTGTTCATAAATAAGAACATAAAACAAGGAATACTGGAAATATTATATTCTCAAGACATTTTTATTTATTTTTATATAGGTTTCTTGTTAAATTATTTACGTATAACTATAAAGACAAATTATTTTATTTGTGAATTAATGAGGATGAATGACTTTATTAGCATACATTGGTGAAATTGTGCCATCTAGTGCCCTTTAATGAAAAAAATTTTATTTTTAAAAAATATTTTTCAGTTTTTGTAATCTTAACAGTTACAGATTAAAAATGAGTCTAGGAAACTATTTTTCCATCTCCTAAATATTAAAGACAAGCAATATGAGTACACAAATAAAAATAAACTTAGGACACATGTTACTGGAAGAGTGTATTACAGGCACAGAAGAAAATTCTAGACAATCCCTAGGAATTAGTGTGGCCATTCCAAGCATTTCCTAAGATTTGTTTACTACAACTAATATAATGTTCTCTGTGGAGTGTGCGTATTAGAGGGGAGTAGAAATGAGAAGAGTGTGAGACTGAAAACCACTAAATAATGAGATTTTTGGTGTTTGGTGATGGAAGGAAGGGAAGATCATTTTTTTTCCTTTCAGAACTGTCTTCTGAAATGTTGCAGATCAGTTACAGCAAACAGAATGGTGGCCGTCAAGGAAAACTGCCACTCTGGGCTCCCTTTTTTACTGCAGCAGCTACGTGGAAGCAGCTGCAACTTTGATAAGGGCCATGGAAGGGAGGATTTTGAAGACTGGGCCTTCAAGGTGGTTGTTCCCTTCCTTGCCCTTTGCTTGTCTCCTATATTGTCACTACAGGCTCTATACGGAGAATTGGGGGAAACAAAATTTTTGTGTGTGTGCGTGTGTGTGTGTTTTCATAAAATGAGGAAGAGAGGAGTTGTGAGTTGCATTAGGATACATGGGAAGTGTGAGGGAGAAGGTAGAAAAATGAAAAATGATATTTTAATGTGCTGGCAGCTGAAATTAATTGACAGAAAGCTTTGGAGTCTCATTTATCCAGGTTTGGGTTGGTGTGAATTTGGAATTACCTGATTACTTTTGAAGACATAATTTTCATATATTTAAAAAAAAAGGTGGAGATGGAAGCAAAGTATGGCAAATTCAGGTACCTTATAAAATAGTTGTGCAGAAACATAATGATGCATCAAATATTAATTCCTTTCACCACAAAACTTTATGAAAAATTTCTGTAACTACCTACCTGTCTACAGGAGACATATGCAGATTGCTTGTCCTAGTTACTATGCCTGTTCAATTAGGTGAAAGATTTCTTTTTACCTAGTAGCCTTCATTTAACTATTAATCATGTATCACCTTGTGACTTCTGTTATTTTCTTGAAAATATTTGTATCCTGAACTACTATTTAATTAGCATCTCTGTCAACAACTATATCTATATCCATATCTATATATGTGTAAAATGTTTTGCATACCTCTCATGTCTTGTTCATAGCAGGCAATTGATAAATACTTGTTACCTTATTTACTGGCTTCAGTGGAATTTTCCTTTACCCAGGTAAAAACAGGTTATCAACAAATCCTATATACAGTACAACCATGAAAAGAAAGTACATTTCATACATCTGAGATTTCACAAACACTCATGTAACTTAAAGTAATTATTTTATTTTTTATTGTAAAAAACACATAACAAAATTTAACATCTTAAGCATTCAGTTCAGTAGTGTTAAGTACATCCACCTTGTTGTGCAACGGATGTCCAGAACTTTTTCATCTTGCCAAACTGAAACTCTATATCCATTAAACAGCAACTCACCATTTCCCCTTCTGCCAGCCCCTGGCAACCACCATTCCACTTTCTGTTTCTATAAATTTGGCTACTTTAGATACCTCATGTATGTGATATCATACAATACTTATCCTTTTGTGATTGGCTTATTTCACTTGACATAATGTCCTCAAGTTTTATCCATGTTGTAGCATGTGACAGGATTTCCCTTTTAAGGCTAAATAATATTTAAGATAATTTTTAAAAAGTACTTAGATTGTAGTCAGCGGACTTATTTAATCAATGTGAACTACAAATCAATTTAATATGGTCTACATATAGAACAGAAAAAATTACATATATTTAGTAAAATGCTATACAATGCAGAGACAGAATTCCAGCAATTGAGAATCTTTTAAAACTATAATAAGCTCCTTTGGGAGGTTATGTAAGACAGTAAGTTTAAAAAAATGCCATGTAAATATGTTCTTAAATTTTATTTATTGATTGATTTTAGAGAGAGAGAGGAAGAGAGAGAGATTTGCTTTTCTGCATATTTATGCATTCATTGGTTCATTCTTATATATGCCCTCACCAGAGATTGAACCCACCAACGGCCCTTACATTTTTATCAACAATTTATAAGAGATTTGGACCTCAATACCCACATACTTTCCATTTTTAACATCCTGAATTTAAATGATGGTGGGTGTCAAATTCATTGATTTCCAATCTTTCAAATGCACACACCAGATTTTAAAAAGACTTTCATTTAGTCTTCATTTTACTTTCTTAGAAGGAAAAGTAAAATGCCTTACCATTTCATTCACAGTTTTTAAAAATGATGGCATTTGGTATTGTTTTCCTTATATTCACACCATTCAAGAAAAATATTATCAGTATACTGTTAACTAGAACTATCCACTCTAGGAGGACCAAACCCAGAGTAACCCACGATAAGGACAGGGAGAGCAACCTAAATATCAGGCTGCCTCATTCGTGTCGGCCTGTGGAAATTGGGTTTGAAATCATCAGAAGAACTAGCAGTTACCACTGCTTTCAGGCAGGTGATTTATTATGTATGCTAATTTTGGTCAAAGTTACTAAGAGAGACACTATTATATCTGTCCGTTCCTGAGACATTCCTTGGTGTGTAAACTTCATTTAACCCACTTTTACAGATAACTTACATTATACCCTTCATGACCTTACATTTTGTGATCAAAGCTCTCCCAAATGCCTCTCCACATTGTCTCCCATGATGAACCTCACCAGGCCACATGTGGCTCTGCTTCCAAAATCTGTTTACCTCATTTGGCCCTGGATTTTTCGTATCACAGTGTCATTTGAATCTGATGGGGTGAGTTATTTCTCAGAGGAGCCCAAGTGGTGTGTGCATGTGTGTTGCAACCTTTCCTGTAAACTCTTCCTGATTTACCTCTCAACGTATTCTTGCTTTACTTCATTTGTGGCATTAAAACAATACAAGTAGTTCACAGCTATGTTGCTTTCTTTCCCTGTTTTGTCTTTTTCATTCAAGGTTTCACACATTGAATTTTATTAGACAAATTTTCCCCATTTTATAAGCAATGAATACATGTGATCATTATTTATTCCTTCCTCACTCTTCCCCTCTTCCACCCACATTCTCTCCCCATTTCGGGTAAGCTGGGTTAATGACACAGCAGTCATCCTTCCATCCTTTCACTGCGTTTACGTAAGCATATATGTAAGTATATATGCACATGTACATTTAACATAAATAGGGCTTTTTGGTAATTTCTTGGTTTTAGAAATCGGTGTAAATGTTTTTCTAAATTTTGCTCTTCTCAAAAATACCTCATGGAAATCATGCTTAGTAACTGGAATGACTTTGAGTTTATAAAACATCTTCATAGTATTCCATGGTGAGGTCATTTACTCAGTCATCCCTTTATTAAGAGGTATTTCATTTGTTACTTTTCCTTTTTCCCCCTGACATTTTGCACAATGCAGAAATAAATTTGTGTTTAAATATGTAAATATAAGTATGTATGTATGTATCCCATTTTATGCTAAAATACTTATTTTTATGGGATATCTATGGGAGAGTAGCAAGATTGTTTTCCAAAAAAGTAATAATTCACATTTTCACCATGTATTATCAAATTACATTTTTTTGGTATGCTCCCAGAGAGTAGGTTTCATTGCTCTTTTAAATCTTTGCCATTCTGATGTGTAAAAAAGTGATATTTCATTGTGACCTTGACATGCATTTTCTTACTACTTGAAGTGTATTTTGGCTATTTGAAATGGTTCCTCTGTGAATTTCCTCTTAATATCCTTTTCAGTTTTTCTACTGGGTTTTCTTTCTCTTCCTAAGCATTTTTAATACTTTATGATATGGTATACATATTAAGCCTCCTGTGTTCTTTACAGTAAACAATTGTCTCAAAGATGTTGATTTTTATTTATGATATCTTGTTACATAAAAATTTTAAATTTTGATATTGTCATGTAATCACTATCTTTGCTGTTAAAGTTTCTGTCCGTAGAATAAAAAAGCTCTCCCTTGCCTATTCAGTGGTACTTCAGTTTTTGAACACAATCCATTCTGGAAGACCATTCGAGTTGAAAACGTTCAAAAACTGAGGCACGGTTTTCCATAGAAAGTAATACAAAATAGATTAATCCGTTCCAGACCTTTAAAATCAACCTCTAAAATAGCAACTTAACATGAATTTTACTACCTAATGAGGGAGGGTCTACATAAAGTACTTGGTATTTTGTGACAATTTTATATTTAAAAATTTTTATGGGTTTTTTTTTTTTTGGTGTGGTCAAATGGAAGAGTTTTTTGGTACCAAGTCTAATGATATTATTATTTAAAACTTAGTTTCTGTCTATGTGATTTAATTCTGAAAGAGGTACATTGAAGTATCCACTATAATTGTATTTTGATCAAGTTCTCTTTGCATTTCTGTTCGCTTTTGCTTTATGTAACAGCTGTTATGTGTGATGCATAAGTTTTTATAACTGTTGTATCACCTACATAAACATGTTTTATTAAGATCTAATTGACATACAGCACTAAGTTTAAGGTGCACAGCATAAATATACCTAGGCTTTATCTCTACCTGATATCTCTCTTAGTCTTGTTTGGTATTTTTATCCTGAAGTTTCCCATAGTCTATTACCCTCCTTCAATACTGTTTGAATTTGCTTATCATTTGCCCATTTCTTTATTTTTGAGTGTGTTAGGGACTCTAGTAAACAGCTCTATAATAATTTTTTATTTTTCAATTACGGATAACATACAATATTATATTAGTTTTAGGTGTACAACATAGTGATTAGCTATTTAGAAAACTTACAAAGTGATCACTCCAATAAATCTATGTAGATCAATTGAAGGAAAGGTTCATAATTATTGAGACCCAAATTAGCCTGAAGATCAAATGGAAGAAATATGCCAAATGGATCAACTTTGGAGCAGCATGATTGAGCGTGCTGGTTCCCTACCATCAAGGAGTCACCATGCTACCCCTGAAAGACTACCTCTAGAGGTTCTTTTTTAGATGAATAAATAAAAATGCCAAGTTCAAATAGGAAGTGAGAAAAAAAAATCAATGAGTGTGGGAGAAGAATACAGGTGGGGGCATTTCCCTCATAATGAATTTGAGCCTTTTGTTTTACATTCTTGAGTTAAGGTCCAATGACATTCAATAGGAGACTAATTTACAGGCACCATGGATCATCCTCTAAAGCACATAGATTTTTCTCCTTTTATCTCTCTAACTCTCCTCTTTGTACTATGACATAAAATCTAACAATAAATGTATTCTAGATCTCAATGGGTGTCTAAAGCAGCTAGGGAAAATAAACCTTAAATAATCTTATGAGAACTATGAGGGTTTCTGCAAGAATGCAAGGATCGAAGCCAGTGAGAAAGGATCATTGATCAACATCTAGTTTCCTATTAGAAAGAGGTTTCCAAGTACTGCAGTATTTCTTTTCTCATAATTTTATACATTTCTCTTGTTATCTCATGGGTTATACATGTCTCTTTCTCCATTAGATACAGAACTTCTCAGGATAGAGGAATTTCTTGTACCTTTGTATTCCCATAACCTAGCAGGGTACTGAACCTATAGCATATGCCAACAAGTGTTTTTCTTTTTAAGTGAATAATTATTCGGCTAGCTTTGAGTAAGGGGAAGAAGATATTACAGATATATTCGATATATTCTTGAGAAGCATACAGCCTTGTATGGAGAGCATTTTAACATATATGAAACAACTGAGCCACAATAAGTGAACCACAGAACTGAGTATCAAATCGTGTTCTAGAGTACAAATACTCTAAACATTTGGAGTAGAAACAAATTAAAGTGCTGTTGCTCATTTGGTCAAGGCAGGATTTGTTTAACTCCTTCAAAGGATGATTAGAATCTGAATGCTTTTCACCCTGGCCCGGTGGCTCAGCTGGTTGGGACACCCTCCCACGCACCAAAGTTTGTGGGTTCCATCAGGGTCAGGGTTCATACCTAGGTTGTGGTTCTTTCACTTTTGGGGAGCGTAATGGAGGCAATCAATCCATGTTTCTTTTCTCACATCGATATTTCTCTCTCTCTCTGAAAATCAGTAAAAACATATCCTCAGGTGAGGATAAAAAAAGAAGAAAAAAAAAAGAATCTGATGGTTCTAGCTGAAAAACCCGCCTGAGACAACGTTGAGGTGGATTCTGACATAGACTCCTTAAGACCTTTAAGGTTCCTTTTGCCAAAGGTTGAGAGACCTGTTGGTTCAGTGGAGCGGACTGTGCTTTCTCAATGCCTTCGCTTTGTTTTAGAAAAAGCGATGAATCAATGTTTCTGTTGCCTGCCGTCTCATGACAGCAGCACAGCGTTCAGTAACCTGCGCTCGCACTGCTTCGGTTGGTGAGCGTCTCCTCCTCCCCCCGCTTTCTGCTTCTTGTTACCAGCACATCCTGGGTTTCCCTTAGCACAATCCCTCTTGCCTATGGGATAAAGCCAGAGGAGTTTCTCCTCTGTGAGTAGGAGTTGGGGGTGAGCTTGCGGCACCCAGGCTCTGCTTCCCGCCAGTGCTTTGCTTTTCATTGTTTTTCTAGTCTCTTCCAAGTTGCCCTAATTCATTTCCTGGGGAAATGCAGCCAAGTTAGCCCTAACCCCTTTAGCTCGTTTTCCAGAGCTTTTCTGAGGAGCCCAGGACCTACGGAGTGGGCGTGGTTTAAGAGCGCAGGGCGGGGCTAGCAGGGACAGCTCCGCGCTGAATGCGCATGCTCCGAGGGCTCTGAGGCGTGAGAGCACTTCCGCCTCTCTCCCGGAACTTCCGGGGTGGAGTCAGGGCCGGAAGCTAAGGGGGGGAAGGTAGTCCTTGTGTCTCCTATCCGGGAGGAGCCTCGCCGATCTCAGCTGGTGAACAAATGGCTGTGTGGGGTGTCTTATCTCTGGCCCCGCTCCCTTACACTTCACCACAGGACTAGAAGTCTCCCAGGGGTCAGCCTGACACCCATGAGCAGGTGGGGAGATAGCCCCTATGCCAGCTCCTCCGTTTATGGGAGTTCAGCCAGCGCCTCGGAGTGTTTTCGACTTTCTTTTGCTCCACACCTCCTGTAGCTCCCTTGTTTTTCTTCCCTTTCAGGCGCCCCTTCTAATCGCTCCCTCCATTATGTATGACCGGGCTCCCCGCGTGCTCAGATATGCCGAAGGTGGCAGCACTGAGGATCATGTGGGGCCTGGATCCTACCAGGTACCTTTCCCGAAGCAGCAGGCAACAGGTAAGATGTGAGGAAAAGCAGGCCTCTGTGCCAGGCACCTCACTTTTATCCCGCTCCGCTCCTGTGTGCCTGTGAGTTAAACATAATAGTATCACTTCCTAAGTATAACAAAAGATGAAGTAGGCAGGAGAATACTATCCTTATTTTCAGGCGGTAACTGGTAAAATCATTTGTCCCATGTCACAGGGCCAGAAGGCATGTGGCTAGGACTTTTGAGTCTACAGTGGGTGTCTACATCATACTCTCAACTGTACAGATTAGGTCTAAGGTATTGATTTCTTCCCTCTGTTGACTATACGAGTCTCCAAATACTGTGCACTTCTTACCGCTTACTTTCTCTTCATTGTAATCATGTCTACCTCACACCTTTCCTACCATTAGCCAGAGACACATTTATTTACTGAAATGTAGCTTTTATATTTCTGTTTTGCAACATCATCTAAAGAGAGTTCCATGTATTTTTTCAGATAGACGCCTCTTTACCTGACCAAACCCATGTTCTCTTTGAATCTCTTTGAATCTCTTAATGAGACTCCCTTTATTCCACATTCTGTAAAGAAAAGCTATATTCTTGAGAGTCTTCTTTAAAAGTTTAAATTTTCCTAAAGACCTTTTAAATGTTTATATACTGTACTTTACATCCTTTGCTTGTTGCTTGACTCATGTACTTCCTCATTCAAACCCATAGCTTCAACTACTATCCACATTCTGATTCTGATGACTCCCAGAAGAAAGTCTTCAGAGACAGGTGATTTATATTTCTAAGATGAGCTTTCTCGAGATTTTGAGTTCTCTGAATTACCAGTTACTTTTTTGGGCATCTCATCTGGGTGGTTTGTGGCATCTGAAATTCCAAGTGTCTGAACTTATCCTTTCCCCACCATACTGGCCCCTTTGAAAAAATTCCCTATCAGTCAGTTACTAAATTTAAGCTTTAGAATTATTCTAGACTCCTTCTTTTCTAATTTACCGCTCCCATTGATCTTAAAGACCTATTGATTGTGTCTTCTCATTATCTCTCAAATCAATCCCCTTTCTTCATTTAATTACACTTGTCTTAGTTCAGGCATCATTATTTGTTTTCTGAAATAAACCCAGAAAATATTACTGGTTTCTCTCTATTTCAGCTTCCAATCCAGTTTCTACTCTATGGCTCACGTGATCAATATAATTATATTATTTGTTTTTAAAAAATTCCTTTTAACACTTAGATTAAAATCTGAACTCCTTAATATGGTGTGTAAGATTATTCATGATCTGATCCCTCATCTGGTCTCCTGCTTTACCAGATCTTCCCAGGCACCCACACCTCCACCAAGACCTAATCTAGCATATTAGCAGTTCTAACTTTGCATTTCTTGTCAGGTCATGCTTAATCACCTCCGTGCCTTTGTACTTCCTGATACCTTTGCCTGGTATGCTCTTTCCTCCTTCCTCACCTGTTTAATTCCTACTTATTCTTTGAGACTTGGGTAAAGTGAGGTTGTTCTCTGACTTGACTCTTTTTTGTCTTTATTTGACTCCTTAGTGACTTTTGCTTAGCACTTTGATACTACATTGCAATTATCTGTTAACTCTTCTGGCTGCTGCACTAAAATGTGAATTTCTTGAGGGCAATAACAAGGATTTCTACTTTGTTATTCTAAGTTGTTAGCTCAATACCATAACAGATAAGTGCTTAATTAACAAAACAAAACACACACACACACACACACACAGTAATTCTTGAAATAAAATTTAAAAAATTTAGTGAGTCACACATAGAATAAAAACTTATAACTGTTGTGAACTCTGCATAGAGAGGAGTAAAAAGAATGTTGCAAGGCCTTCTTTTACTGTTTTATAGAATTGTGCCTCATTGATATATGAAGGAAAACTAGAGAATTTCATGCTTGAGAACTTTGAGCGGTTGCATCCATGTTTAGCAATACTCACTGATGACATACTGATAACTGATAGGAGGTACAGGTGTCTCTAGTTATTTCTACACTCAATTCCCTGGCAAGATAATTTAAAAGAGTTATAATTTTCTCCTAGGTATATTTTGCCTAACCCTTCTTTAACATCAGTAACACAGTGAACTATGTAGAGGTATCCACAGCTATTTCAATTAAAGGTCAGGTAGTATATAGTCAATAACATTGTAATAACTATGTATGGTCCCAGGTGGGTACTGGAAATATCAGGGGGAACACTTTGTAGAATATATGATTATCTAACCACTCTGCTGTACACTTTAAACTAATACAAAATGATGTTGAATGTAAACTGTAATTAAAAAAAGGGTCAGGAAGATTTTATAGAGTATAATGTAGGAAGAGCAGATATTGGGGCTTTATATAATTTGCCTGTTACCCTGAATTACACAAGTGGTGAAGACCTTAGAACAGTCACTTTCAACCAGTGTGCTGCAAGAATTTTTAATCTTTTTTTTTTTTTTAATATATCTTTATTGATTTCAGAGAGAGGGAAGGAGAGGGAGAGAGAGAGACAGAAACATCAATGATGAGAGAGTCACTGATCAAGCCCACAACCTGGGCATGTGCCCTGACTGGGAATCGAACCCCGATCGCCTGGATCCCAGGTCGATGCTCAACTGCTGAGCAACGCCCGGTTGGGCTGCAAGAATTTTTAAAACATGCAGTACCTAACTAATCAGGGACACTGACCTCTTCTTCCTTAGACTGTCAAATGAAAAAAATGACAACAGTCAACATCACAATAGCTGTCCAGTGTGAATGAATCAAAATTATACTTATTTTTTTTGTTAGATTGGCAAAAAATATATTTTTTGGTGTGCCTCAGAATTTTAGTAAGTAGTTTATGTGTGCCATGAGATGAAAAAGGTTGAAAATCATTGCTTTAGAAGCCATTCTTTATTTCAGCATTTCTCTTTCCTAATTACCACTCTCCTTTTATTGTTGCCTACTTGGTCAGTTCTGCAATGTATTGTCTTCATATTTTCCTCAGGAAATTCTTTCCACCCTAATTTGCAAACTTCATTGCTTTGGCTCTTGACCATTTGATCAGGGAGACTTTTCTACCCAGGATTTGCAGCCTGAAAGGGACAGGACTTAGCTGTTCTGATTTCATGAGTGGGAGAGATAATGGATATTCCAATTCCAGATTAATGAGAGCTGCTCCTGATTTTCTCACAATTATCTGAGAAGCAAGTTTGTCTTATGTCATCAAAGCAAATTTTCCCAAGAGACAACTAGCCTGGTAAAATATGATAAAAACATAATCCTTTTAATAATGTGACAGCTCCTAGTATTATTGTGATAAGGAGTATTTCACTGGTTTTTTAAAGCTTCATTTACATAATAAATGGCATCCCACATTGTCTGTATATTAATTATCTATATTGGTTCTGTATTAGTTATCTAAATTGGGTGACACCAGCTCCTAAGTATATTCTTTCCCAGATTTTTTCTTTGACGGGAGCAGTTAGCTTTATTTGCCACAGAAGCATGAGTTGTCTGTGGCCTTGTATTTATGCCTATGTGCTTATGCCACAATAATTATTTTACCTTATTAGCCAATCAGAATTTAGGGAGATGATCTCAGGGAATGCAATCTCTTTATTTAAGTTGAAATAAACAATATGTATGTGATTGCTCTATATCAGCAATTTTCAACCCTTGTGCTGCAAGCATTTTTAAAACTTCAAGCAGTACCTCACAATTTTTGTCAGGGGCACTGACCTCTTTTTCCTTAGATTGCCAAAAAAAAAAAAAAAAAGACAACAGTCAATACAACAATAGCCACCCAGTGTTAATGAATCAAAATTACACCTGTTTTTTGTCAGATCTGCAAAAAGCAGAATATATTTTTGGTGTGCTGCATAATTTTGGTAATTATGTGTGCCATGAGGTGAAAAAGGTTGAAAACCGCTGCTTTGTATGTTCAGTGATCTAGTTATTGCTTTTATGTGAAGAATGCTCTTTTTTTGTTTTGTGGCCATAGTTGTGGGGATGGAACTTATTTTTAATCACATGCTGCCCACCTTCTTTCTCAGAATGGACTGATTTTATTGCTTCATGCCAGTTTGATTTATCTCCTGCTGTTGGCACCTCAAACTCAATATATCCCAAAATAAATTTCTTTTTTCTCAAATCTTTTTCCTCTTCTATATTCTTAATTTCTTTCTGCCTGACAGTTTATCATTTGTAGTTCCCACTCTACATGTCAATATATCCATATGTCCCAAATAAAACTTATCTTACACTCCACCAACTCTAATTCCCCAGAACTCTCTTCTCCTATATTTTATACCATAATTATTAGCGGCCTTGTTTATAGTGTAATTATTTGCTTATTTGTCTGGCTTCCCCCCTATTTGAGGCCAGGGTTTTAGCTTATTCATTGTTGTACCCTCACCACCTCTCCGTGACACATAATAAAGCATTTAGTACTGTTTTTCTTTAAAAAAAAAATCTTTATTGATTTCAGAGAGAGGAAGGGAGAGGGAGAGATATAGAAACATCAGTGATGAGAGAAAGTCGTTGATCGGCTGCCTCCTGCACACCTCCTATTGGGGATCGAGCCAGCAACCCAGGCATGTGCCCTGACTGGGAATCGAACCACGATCTGCTGGATCATAGGTCAGTGCTCAACTGCTGAGCCACATTGACCAGGCTCAGTACTGTTGAATAAACGATTAAAGGTATAATTTAGAATATCACCTATTCTGTATTTATTGTTTAATACTCAGGGCACTATGACATGGTGATCAATCACCTTAGTTTACCTGGGTGTGTCCTGGTTTTAGTACTAAAAGTTTTGTTTCCTGGGTAAACTAGGACATGTGTCACCCTAACTGTAAACATTAGGTATACAGCTATGAATAAAACAGAAAAGTCTCTTCTCTCATGGAGATTATCAGTATAAACATTTTAACTTTCTTGTGGGTTTTTTTGAGCTCAATATTTCATATAAACTTTTAGCCCATTGATGAAAGATCTATATAATTAATTTTGGAAAACTTCAATGAAGATTTAATGAGTCTTGAATTCATGGGGCTGTTGTGTATTTTGGTTTTTGAAATTTTATGCAAATTTCAGTATTTCGCAATTAATTTTACATTTGTCTAGGTAAATTCAATTAGAATCTCTGGCATGTTCTGATAACAGCAGCCTCAGAACTGGTCTGAGCTTAGCTTTCTTATTTTAGTTTTCATATCTGTCTCACATTACTTTAGTGTCTATATGAACTTAAATTAGAAGAAATATACTTTTAATTGTGAAATTAAAATGTAAAAATTCTTATTTTTTAATCCTTACCCAAGGGTATGTTTTTATTTATTTCAGAGAGGGAGGAAGGGAGAGAGAGAGAGAGAGAGAAACATCAATGTGAGAGAAACATTGATCAGTTGCCTTTTGTACCTGCCCTGACTGGGGATTGAACCCCTACCCAGGTATGTTTCCTGCCTGGGAATTGAACCCACAAACTTCTGGTACATGGATACTGTTCCAATTAACTAAGCCACCTAGCCAGGGCTAAAATATACTTTTAATTGTGAGGAATACTTATGCAGAAAATTTTATAAAATATAAATTTACATATCAAAAAGTAAGTACTCAAGTCAAGAAATATAACATTGCCAAAATTTCCTTTTCAATCATAATCCTTTCCCTTTCCCTATAGGTAAGTGCTATTTCAATTTTTATGGCAATCACTTTCTTGCTTTTCTTTGTTTCTCTTTTCTTCTACCTTCATTGAATGAGTTGATTTTTTTGTTTAAGTGGTTCTATTTGTATCTTCACTATTGTTTTACCAGCTATACCACTTTGTTTTATTCTTTAGTGGTTGTTCTAGGGTTTATAATATACATCTCTAACTTATCACAATCTACCTTCAAAAAATATGGTACCACTTCTCATATAGAATATGAGGCTTACAACAGTGTGCTTCCATTTTGCTCATCTCATCGTTTGTGCTATTGTGGCCATACATTGTGCTTCTACATATCCTATAATGCCAAAATAAATTGAAATGATTTTTGCTTTAAACAGTCAGTTATGTTTTAAAGGAATTAAGAATTGAGAAAAAAAATCTTTTATTAACCCACATAAAATTTATTGTTATTCCCATCCAGTGGTACTTTTCATTTAGAAGCTTAATTTGGGTCTTTTATATAGTATCTTCCCTTATTTTCTCATCATGTTCATCTTTCTTGTACCTTTTTGAACATATGAAGAATATTTATAATGGATACTTAAATGTTCTTATGTGCTAATTCCATCTTCTCGTTTCTAGATGTTTCTTTTCATTGACTTTTTTTCTTTTTTTTTTTTCATTGACTTTTTTTCCTGTTTATATTTATAGGACATATTTTCCTGCCTTTTGGAAGAATACTCTCTGGTAGTTTGCATTATTGACTTTATATAATCTGTAGCATGGTTTGTGTGTGCTCTCTGTGTGTTTTGAGTAAAATCTATATATTGCTCTCTGGTTCCTCAGCCTGATTTGGAACATTTCACTCATGTCCTTTGTTTCTCAGCTCTATTGAACAACCCTTGCCTTTTCAAAATGAATACTGGCTTCCTTTTAAGGATTTCTATACTTGTGGCCTTTGTTACTATCCAAACGTTGTTTTATTTTCCTTCGCTTTGGGACAGCCAGTGCAAACCATCAGTCACTAAATTAACACCCAGAACTTTAATGTTTTAACATCAGCCATGAAGCTTTTCCTTATCATCTAAGTATGGTTGAGAAGTCCCCCTCTTTTGAGCTTCTAAGCATTTTGGTGTTTGAGATCTTTTTCCTTATTTAAAATTATTTTAGTCCTTTTCTTAATCTTTAATAGCTTGTTGCTTTTTAAGGGTAAGGTCTGTATTTTACTCACCTCTTTTATGCAGCAACACCTAACGCAAATAAATAATTCTTGATTTCAGTCACATTTTAATACATGTGGGCCTCAAAAGAAACACATTATTTCTAGTTTTAAAGTGAATATATTTTATTATTAGTCCAGATTAGCAAGATTTTAAACTATTGTAATTATCACCATAAATTTTCCTAGAACTATACACTTTCCTTTAGTGTACAAGATTCTTACCAGTTTTAAGTCCTCACTTTCATTCTTTTATTACCTGTTGAGTATAGCTGCTCTGTTCTCTCCCATCTCCTCTTTAATATCTATGTTGCTTAAGTTATACTCATTTTTCTTGCTACATTTCTTGAATTTTTTTATCATTCTTTTAGTAGACTAAGTCTATCTACTGTTTATCTACTAAGTTTGTCTAAGATTATGATTGCTTGTTCCAGTGAAATTTGTATGTTGGATTTATGAACCTTTGTTTGGGGTCGGGCAATCAAGAAATATTCACTGAATTCCAACTATAGATCAAAGCAAGGAGACATTAATAATTGCTTGCTGTAAACTCACTTTAAGTTATTTCTACTAAGGCTGTCTCTACAAATTTATATATGTTATTCTTTACAAATAATAGATGCTGTTCCAAAATAGAAAGCAGTCTTCCTAGGATGAAAATACTTTATTAGCTAAATATAACTGCCATTTTTGTCTCAACCAAATACGCTTGGAAGAAAACAGATTTTTATTTTGTTTTTTATTTTCTTTAGGTATTTTTTCTGTTGTTTAGTAAGTCCAGGTTCTTATATTTAACATATATTAATACAAGTTTTACCCTTACATTAGAATTTTAAAAATGCAGCAACTTCTGTGACTAGTCATTAGTTCTGATAGTATAGTATCAACAATTCAGGTTACTAAGTGATTTTACATATTTTGAGTGCGTTTTCTCTGAAATCATTGGAATCTTATCTGCTAGTGATCTGATTTTACTTTTATAGGTGGCTATGCACCATTCCTTTCTTTGGTTACCAGAGAAAGTACATTTACTGTTGCCTCTAACACCGAGGAAGCTGTTCCAGGTCCAGGACGCTATAATATTTCAGAAAAACAGGTAAATTTATAATAGTTATTATAATTATTTAAGTTAATAAACATTATGCTTTCTTTATTAGGTTATCATGTCAACTGTCATATTTTATTTTTCTTTCATATTATCTTCTTTCTCCTTTCAATCTATATTTTGTTTTTGTTTGTTTCTCTGTTAATCCTCACCCGAGGATATTTTTTTATTGATTTTTTTTTTTTAAATTTATCTTTATTGTTGAAAGTATTACAGGTGTCCCATTTTACCCTCCAATTGACCCCCTCCACCTCACTCCCACCCCCTTCCCAGGCCTTCACCACGTTATTAACTGTGACCATGGGTTATGCATATAACTTCTTTGGTTAATCTCTTCCCACCCTCCATCCCCCTTCCCTCTTTCCTCTGAAATATGATCATCTGTTGCCTTCATCAGTGTCCCTGGATCTATTTAGTTCAGATTCTTTTGTTCATTAGCTTCTTCTTAAAGAAGACCCTTCAACATTTCCTGTAGTGCTGGTCTGGTGGTGATGAACTCCTTTAGCTTTTTCTGATCTGTGAAGCTCTTTATCTGACCTTCAATTCTAAGTGATAGCTTTGCTGGGTAGAGCATTGTTGGTTGTGGTTCCACGTTTTTCATCACTTTGGATATTTTTTGCCACTCCCTTCTGGCCTTCGAGCTTTCTTTTGAGAGATCGGCTGACAGTTGTATGGGTGATCCCTTGTAGGTAACTAATTGCTTTTCTCTTGCAGCTTTTAAGATTCTTTCTTTGTCTTTAACTTTTGGCATTTAAATTATGATGTGTCTTGCTGTGGGTCTCTTTGGGTTCCTCTTGTTTGGGACCCTCTGTGCTTCCTGGACTTGTAAGTCGATTTCTTTCCCCAGGTAGGGGAAGTTTTCTGTAATTATTTTTTCAAATAGGTTTTCAGTTTTCTGCTCTCTTTCTTTTCCTTCTGGTACCCCAATAATACGAATGTTGAGCCTCTTGAAGTTGTCCCAGAGGCTCCTTATACTATCTTCATATTTGTGGATTCTTTTTTCTTTTTGCTCTTCTGGTGGGGTGTTTTTTGTTTCCTCATGTTCCACATTGCTGATTTGATTCTCAGCATTCTCTACTCTACTGTTGATTCCCTGTAAATTATTCTTCATTTCAGTTCCTGTAGCCTTCATTTCAGATTGGTACTTTATTATGTCGTCGATTTTCTCAGTTGTTTTTGTAATACTCTTACTAATATGATTGAGCATCCTTATAAACAAAATTCTGAACTCTGTATCCGTTAGCTTGCTTGGGTCTATTTCATTTAGTTCCTCATCTAGAGATTTCTTCTGTTCTTTCCTTTGTGACATGTTTCTTTGCCTCCACATTTTGGCTGCTTCCCGGTGTTTGTTTCTATGTATTAGGTAGAGTTGCTATGTCTCCTGGAATTTGTAGAGTGGCTTTGTGTAGTAGATGTCCTGTAGGGTCCAGTGGCTCAGCCTCCCCAGTCACCTGGGCTGGGCTTTCTAGGTACTCCCCTGTGTAGGCTGTGTGCACTGTCCTGTTGTAGTTGAGCCTTGGTTGCTGTTGGCATCACTGGGAGGAATTGACCCCCAGGCCAATCGGCTATGAGGACCAGCTGCAACTACAGCCAAAGAGCTGCTGTGCTGGAGACACCTCTATGGAGCAGGATTTACTTCAGTGGAGCTTTGGTGTTCACCAAGTGCGTCCCTTGATTGTGTCACTCGTGGATATTGTAGGGTTATAATCCAGCGTGGTCAAATCTGACCAGCAGGTGCACTGTCTCTGGGGCCTCTCGGGAGGTGCAAAGTCAGCCTCTGCCAGTGCCTTGCCCAGGGCCACCCAGCATGAGCTACACAGCAAACCATAGTTGGCTGCTACTTGTGCTGGGCTTGGAGGTGTCCAGGAGAGGCCAAGCTATGAGCCAATGCAGGCTGCCACCAGTGCCAGGCCTGGGGCCCGTTATCAAGCTGTATGGGGCAGGCTGCTGCTTGTTTGAGAGATTTTAGGAAAGTCCTAAGCATAAGTCTCGAGAGGCCACTTGCATAGAAAAGCCACTGGAAATGGCCTGGATGAGCCCGCAGGTGGGGAGGGGAGGGGCGTTGGGGAATCACGGGGTGGGGCCAAAGGTGTGAGTCAGGTGCTGGCTATTCAAATATGGCACCTGCCTGCTGGCTGTGTGTGGGGAGGACTCGCCAAAGGAGCAATTGCCTCTGCCAGCTCTTCTGTCTGGGAGGAAACTGCCTCTCCACCTCCCAATTTCAGGTAGGTTAGTTCCTCCCCAAGTGTCCCAGGTCCTTTCAAACTGCTTCCTGACGCTGGGGCTCAGAGGGAGCGCGTCTGAGTGAGTCCTTGCGTGGGCCCTTTAAGAGGAGCTGCCTGGGATCCCGCACCCTCTGTGACCCTCAGCGACAGTCCCTGCTGGTTTTCACAGCCCGAAGTTGTGGGGGCTTGTCTTCCCGGCCCTGGAGCCCTGGGCTGGGGGGCCTGCTGTGGGGCTGGGACCTCTCACTCCTCTGGGAAACCTCTGCCGCCGCGATGTCCCTCCCGGGTTTAAACTGTGGCACCGGGTGTGGGCCGAGGCTGTGACTCCGAGATCCAGCCCTGATTTGCCCGCATCTCTGCCCCTCCTACCGATCACTGTGCTTCTCCAGTTCCCTGGTTGTATGACTTCTGTTCAGCCAGATTTCAGGAGGTTCTGAGTGATAGTTCTGTATTTTAGCTGTCATTTTGATGTGGTTGTGGGAGGTGGTGGGTACAGCTGCTACCTATGCCGCCATCTTTTCCATTGATTTTCTTTTTGGAGAGAGTGGAAGGGAGGGAGAGGTGGTGGAGAGAGAGAGAGAGAGAGAGACAGACAGACAAACATTGATGTGAGAGAGATACATTGATTGGTTGCCTCCCGCATGTGCCCTGACTTGGCAGAGACTGAACCTGCAACCCAGGTACATGCCCTTGACCAGGAATTGAACCCATAACCCTTTGGTGTGTGAGCCGATGCTTTAACCACTGAGAAACACCATCCAGGGCTCAATCTGTATTTTGTAAGTAGAATAAGAGAAAGTAGTGTGTTCAATGTTGGTTGCTTGGTAGGGTGTTCTTCATTACTATATAGTCTATAAGACATAAAACATTGTTACATGCTTCATGGTCCTTGAGACTCTTGAATGGGAGAATAAAACTATTGAATGAATTATGGCCCATGAGAGTTGTGCAAATGGTCAAGATATGTAGCAGAGGGGTAAAAGTAGGGTGAAGATTTGCATGCCATACTGTAAAACCAGAGCTATTTCCATTGACTCGTATGTCTCCTAATTATACATTCTCAAGTGTGTGTGACAAGAATATTTTTGAATGTTCATTCATGTTCAAAAACATAATCTTCATAATCATGAATATTATCTTCTACACTTTCCACATAAACTTTGCATTTATACTTAATGACTCCTAGCTGACTCCATCAGACCTTCATCTTCTCTGTTAGAGGCCCAGATGCAGTCACTGAGGCCTTAATTTTAGCATTAGACTTCCTGAATTAATAATAGCAACCATTCTCTCAGGAGTTTTTGATTACAACAATAAAATAGATATTTAAGACAGATACTACATTTACAATTAAAGATTTACAGGAAAGGCACTTCGGTAGCTCATAGATTTAAAGGAAGATTGAGTAGTCAAGTCTTAAAGGAAGGCTAGGACTTAGACAATTCTAGGTAGTTCAGTAGTAGGAACTTCTGCACCATTTAATAGGAAATAGCCATTAGAGAACATAATTCTTTAAGCTTCTTCTTTCCTTTCCTTTTTTTCTTTTAAAGTTTTTTGCTTCCTTTCATTTTTTATGTGTGACTCCACTGAAGATTAAAATTTCCATTAGGGAAAATCTTATTGGTCTAGTTTCATTAAGGAACAACACCTGTAGTTCCTGGAGTTGGAGATCCTGTGCTTGAAAGCTCCTTTAAAAACCACAAAGTATTTTGTTTCTTTATTTTGTTCATTAGATTCTGCATTTAGGGGAATAATATGGTATTTGTCTTCTCTGACTGGCTTATTTCACTTAGCATAACAAAATAGAAACAGACAACAAACTGACAACTGTCAGAGGGGAGGGGGTTTGGGGGGCTGAATGATAAAGGAGAAGGGATTAAGCAACCCCCCCCCCCCGAAATCCTCATAGACACAACAGTATGTGATTACCAGAGGGAAAGGGGGTGGGGGGAGATAAAAGAGGGTACAGGGGGGATAAATGATGACAGAAAGAGTCTTGACTTTGGATGGTGAACATACACTGCAATATGCAGATGATGTATTATAGAACTGTACACCCGAAACCTATATAATTTTATTAACCAGTGTCGCCCCGGTAAATTCAATATAAATTTAAAAAAATTTTAAAAACTCACAAAGTATGGGAAGGGGTGAGATTTGATGGTTCCCAAGGGTGGTAAATATGCTATTATGAGTAGATAATAGAAGAGATGCTGGACAGATTAAAACAATTGATTTCCACTACATTTCACCCTTTGAGTACCCAGTTCTCTCATGCACACAACACACACACACACACACACACAGTTATTCTTCATATGTATATATTATAAAATGCAATTATTTTATGTATAATCTCCAAGTATACCTCCCAGAAAGAGCCCAACTAATGTCTAACTACTGCATTCAGAGATGATGTTATACTGTCACTACCAAATGAATCCTGGGTTTCTAGATGAAGGCCACTTCTTTTCTTGTTTTTTCACATTTCTATTTCATTATTCTACAACCTAGAGATTAAATGGCAAACGTAACATGAGTTATTATAAAGAAGTGGTTAGGACTGTAGGCTCTGGAGCTAGACTGCCTAGGTTTAAAATCTGTCTCTGCCACTTACTAGCTGGGATACTTAATCTTAACCATTTAATCTTTTTGGGCCTTAGTTTCTTCATCTGTTAAATAGAAGTAATAACTTTGTAGGCTTTTTCTAAGGACTAAATATGTTTGTAAGCATTTAGAATAGTGCCTGATTATAATTATCATTCAATAAATTTTAACATTATTAGTTTACATATTAATTCTATAAATAATATGGATAATAATGAAAGGAATAGTCTTATTTGAAATTAGTGCAAGTATTTAGCAATTTTTTTTAACTTTTCTTTCAGAAGCATACATTGAAATGTTGCTTTCTATCAGCAATTACTTAGTAAATATTATTTAGAGACTTCAAATGAAATTTTAAAAAATCTAAAATGTGGGTTGTAGTTGTGAGGGCCTACCTCCACTGTGAAATACAAAATACCTGAAGCTTTATGAAGCAGAACATTTAAGAGTTGAAACTGTGTTCCCTAATTTGGTCTTCTGTTGTTCTCTGTATCTCTTATAGTTATTTCACTTTGACTATGGCTGTCACCACTATTCGGAAGTCAGGGTGGGGGTTGGGTACACTTTTCCCTTTACATCTCTTTTCTTGCCCAGTTATGGGCAAAATCATTTTTCCTTTGTTTCCTTTAGCATACCTGAAGTATGCTAAGTTCTTTTGAAAGGAATTTTGCTTAGTAGAAAACAACATAAAGGAGTTAAAATGAAAGGAGAAGAATCAAGGTTACAAAGTGCAGGCTTTTGATCATTTAATAGATAATTAGCTTATTAAGTCACATACCTTGTTCTGCTCATATCCTGTTTCTTAGGATCCTCACTTCAAAATGTAAGTACAAATTTCATTAATGTTTTCTGGTCCTGTTCTTTTCCAGTTTCTGACCTGTCTCTGCTTGGCAGATAACATCTTGTTTCTCTGAGTACCATGCATGAGAATGGTTCTAGATGTGGGATCTCTTTCCTGGGTCTAGACAAATAGTTTCTTTCATGTTTTTTATTTCCTAGGACTATGAATAGATGTCCAAATTAAGTTTGATTTTTTTTTTAATATGTCTTTATTGATTTCATAGAGAGGAAAGGAGAGGGAGAGAGATAGAAACATCAATGATGAGAGAGTCATTGATCGGCTGCCTCCTGCACGCCCCCAACCGGGGATTGAGCCCGCAACCCGGGCATGTGCCCTGACTGGGAATGAACCGCGATCCCCTGGATCCTAGGTTGATGTTCAACCGCTGAGCCACCCCCGGCCGGGCTAGGTTTGATTTTTGATCTGAGTGATACCTATCACTAGAGCTGAATGATAGTATATCGTTTATGATATAGTGCATGCCCTCATCCTTCATTGAGACTCTGCCCCTGTAGTGTTGGGGAGTTGCTGACAATATAGTAATTCATCAGTTAACTTTGGTATTTAGACAAAAGCCAGTACTCAAAAAGTAGTAAGACCATTTTCTCATAGGTTTTCATATAAAATGTACAATTACTTGGTAATATATTTGGGGGGGGTCATTTATCGGACATATCGCAGTTCCTTTTGTAACCTCTTATAAAATCAATAGAATTGATAATTATGAAATAGGAATAACCTGAAAAAATTCTGGTTAATTTGTACTATAGTTTAAAAAATCACATGAAATCAATTTTTAAATCTTCTGTTAAAGTATTCAATATAAATTCAAACTATAGTTTGAGTTTTAAGATCATAGAAACCGTAGTAATGGTTTTCAAATAATCAAAATTTGAGGAGGACTTCTGTTTAAATATGATTTAACTTTTTTGTAACTTATTTTTTTTGCAAAATTATTAAAGTCTGTTATTATAGATCCAATCTCATTAAACAGGAATTCTGATCTTATTAAAACAGTAATCAAGGAGTGAATTGGCTATTTAAGAATATAATTTGACTCATTTTTTAAAAAGAATACCTATATTATGTATTTCTTAAAAGCCGAATGAAGCTAAATAAGATGCAAACTAGAGATAGGCTCAGTTAATAGTGATTGTGAACAAATGACATGTGCACACCATATGAGAAAGATCTGTTGGTAAATCAGTGACTTAAAAAAATATTATCTGATCAATCAAATGCTAGCCACTATTATGAATCATCTTTGGAGTGACTGCATTATGACTGTTTATAGAAACTAGTATGATGGAATTTTACAGCTATTAGCCACTTGATAATATTCTGATTCTAGAGAATCTAGATTAGTGGCATGGAAGATATTTTCTAATGCCTTCTCTGCAATAAAAAATGTTTAAAACTAATCTGAACATAAAACCAGGCTTTTGCTAGTAAACCTACATAAATATCACTAGAAATGACCAAAATGTTATTCACAAAAATAATTAATCCTAAGCAGGCTCCAGAGGTTTACTTTTTCCTTGCAAAACGAATACCAGAATTTTTAGCTCATTTCAGAGGTACAAATTCTCCAGGAGCCTGTAAGCTTACACTTTTTTTTTTTTTTAAATTTTTGTTCAAAATATTACAGCTGTCCCTTTTTCTCCCCATTGACCCATTCCACCCCGCCCTCTCCCCCTCCCCAGTCCCTCACCACACCATTGTCTGTGTCCTTGGGTTATGCATATATGCATATAAGTTCTTTGGTTAATCTCTCACCCTCCACCCCCTCACCCACCCCAACTTCCCTCTGAGATTCGTCAGTCTGATCCATGCTTTCATGTCATTGAATCATTTCTGTTCATCAGTTTATTAAGTTCTTTAGATTCCACATATAAGTGAGATCATGTGATTTTGTCATTCTCTGCCTGGTTTATTTCACTTAGCGTAATATTCTCCAGGTCCATCCATGCTGTCTCATGCTCCAAGGGTATGAGATCCTTCTTCTTTACAGCTGCATAGTATTTCATGGTGTAAATGTCCCACAGCTTTTTTATCCACTCATCTACTGATGGGCACTTGGGCTGTTTCCAGATCTCAGCTATTGTAAATTGCGCTGCTATGAACATAGGGGTGCATATATTCTTTCTGATTAGTGTTTCAGGATTCTTAGGATGTATTGATTCCTATTCTAAAACTGAGTTTTGCATTTTCTTAGAGTGTTCCAAGTACAGTAAATTTTAGTTTGAGTTCGGAGTTAAAACTGACAACTATCATTGTAATTTTCTCTTACCTCTTTTACTAGAACTATGTTTTCAATCAAGAGCATTGGGTTTCAAAACTGTTCATATTAATACATATTTATCAAATAAGTATTAACTATAAAGTGCTTCTTCTAATTATTTCTTATTTTTTCTCTTCAATTTAGTGTAATGTAAAAGGAGGCCATAGTCTACAAAACCGGGAGAAACGTTTTAAGAAGTTTATTTCTGATAGTCCAGGACCAGGAAGCTATGATCTATCTTGTCCTAGAACCTTAGATACTGTGAAGAGAAAAGTACTAGAGGCTAAAGAGAATCTTCAATCAGTAGGTTGCAATTTTAAAGTATGCTTCTAATGACATTTCTTTTAGTTAAAGTAGAAAAGTTTCAGTGTTTTCTGTGATGTTAAGTACATTTAAAAAGCCTTACTATAAAAATTAGTAGGTTTATTTGTATCCATATTATAGTTATTTATAGTTAAATGAATACTTGATTTTATATACTTGAGTTTTTAACTGTATTGCCATCTGACTTCTTTTTTTCTCTTGATAAACCTATAGTCATTTCCAATATCTGTGGTGAATAGAAAGTAAGGGAGATTTTAGAAACCACCTGAATGGTTTGTTTACCTGTATATATGTTTACATATGAAACTCTGTTCAAGTAGTTAATAAAATCAATGAAATTTAACACATGATTCCTGAAATAGAAGAGCTTAACATTTAAATGGGAGAGATATATAGGGAGCTGTTAATGCAAGATGAAATGTGCACAGGTGCTAAGTGAATGACCTTGTAATTAAATGTCATAGGAATTTAAAGGAGGACTACTGTATTATGGGGAAATATAGTTTATAGAGGATTTATAGAGGAGGTTGGCTTTGAAGAATATGCATTTAGGCATGGAGAGCTAAGTGAGTGAAGATAGAGAAGTAGGATCTTATGGAAGACAATGAGAAGATAATTTGATTGGAATGAAGAATTTTTGTAGGGGACTAGCAGGTAATATGTATGAAAAGGTATGTCACTGTTATATAAATGAATAATTTTTATACCGAAGGCCTACCCCTTTGAAATAAATAATATAATCCAGCAGATTTTGGTCATGGTTTCTTTTGACTGTTTCCTTCTTCTCTTGCCATAACTTCTTCACATAGCTCATATTAATTAAATTTGAATTAGTTATCTTTTGTTTAGGGGATATATTTTAGGTTTCTGTACTCAGTTGAATAATGTCAGTGCAATGACAATGAGGTTAAGTTTTATAAGTGTATTTAAATATCCTCTGTTTCATGTGAGGGGACATGTAAATGTTTGTTTACTCATACAAAGGTTTATCAGACATTTTTTGAGTGACTATTAGTATTGGACATAATGCCAGGCACTGATAATATATAGAAGACAAATCACTGCTCTCTGGGATCTATAATTTTAATAGGAAAGTAATGAATGAATTCAGTACAAAAAAAGTTGATGAAATGATATTTAATAAACAAATATCATCATAAAATGTTTACTAGCAGCCCAAAGAAGAGAGCTTTTGGAGGGAATAGGGATATCACAGTGGAACTGCATCTTGAAGGAGTCACTAAGTAGTTAAAAAGAATTGTAAAAAAACACTCTGGCAGAGAAAACAACATGAATAAAGACTTTGTGGTATTTAACGGCATGGTATGTTCAGAGAAGAACAAAGTTCTTTGGAATACTTGGAGTATAGGATCTAAGGGAGAGTAGCAGAAATAGAAGCTGGAGAGGAGGTAGGGGCTGTATTTTGGAAAGTCTTGATATCATGCAAATAATTTTTGAAAGTATTGAGTAGAGGGAAGCCATTCAGTACTTCCCTGTTTTTATTTGGTAATCAGTCTCTTTAAGTATCACTGAAACTGCTTAATAGTTGTCTCTAATGATAAAATTTCAGCCAGTCATAGTATTTTTATAACATAATTATATATTGGGCATGTGTGCACCAAGTATAAAATCTATTATGTATGTATGTGTGTATTTAGAAACTATAAAGGATCAATATATTCTTAATAAGAAATTTCCAGATAATTAAATCATTTAAGTGTCTGTATTTTGATATATTTTATACTAGTATTTTTAATGTATGATACTCCTTCCTGTTTTTATTTAAATTATAAAATATTTTTCATTAAAGAAAATTTTGTAAAAAGGATAATCATCCTAAAATGCCTGACTCTAACATTGATATTCAGTTAATTTTTGCATAGCTCCTTTCAGTATTAAATCATGTATGTATATGACTTTATACACTTAGATAAAATTTCATGTAATTTATATAGCTGTAGTCATAAATTCAATTTTATATTTTTTATTTTCATTTAGCATTATGTCATAGACATTTTTCTTGCTACACAGTCTGCATAGTTAGGCTATTTATAAAGGGCATCAGTAATATGGAGATAAATCAGGAGCTGGGAAGGAATGAAATCAGGAAATATTACAGAAAATATTAAGTTTGATTTTGCATAGCAGATACCATGATAGCATAGTGCAAGTAATGTTGATTGTTACTGTAACTATAGGAATGAATGACTGTTTTTACTACTTACTTTACTAAGGAAGATAAATGAGCCAAGTGAAAAAGAGAGGGACTCCTTTTCTCTGAAGGTGGCTTTAATAGTAATAGTATGTATCATTGTGGTTTATACGGTAAGGTGAGACTTGAATTCATTCCCTTAAATTACTTTTATAGAACAAACATTTTTGGTTTATATTATAAAACTCACTAAGTCAATATTTAATTATTGCCGTTTGGTAAATTTTAATATTTGGTTCTTCATTTCTTCTCCTCTCTTTCTCTTGCCTTTGAGTAAATAATATAAAATGTTTTCTTACAGAAAACTTCAAGGTCACCTGCAGTTTTCAGAATTGCTGTTCCTTCAATTCCTTCTTATGGACGGTCATATGGGTATCATATTAATGATGATGACAGTATTAGAAAACATTCTCCACCTGCTAATGATAGCACACTGGGTCCAGCATACTATAAACCTCAATTTGTAAGTATAAGGCAATTGGAAAATTATTTATGATTATACATCTTTAGTTAACTGAAGTAACAAATAGACCCCCAAATCTTAGTGGCTTAATACAACAGAAATTTTTTCCCCCCTCAATCATATGGGCAACCCTTGTTAAGAGATTTTCCTCCATGTAGAGATTCAGGGACACAGGCATATTCCATTTGTGTTATTGTCTTCCCCTGAGGCCTTGTTGTCCTCTCCATCCATCTGGCAGAAGGCAAATGAGGATGGAGGACTGCTAGTGGGAGGTTTTTGTAGGCCAGGTCTGATGAGTTGAAGTTATGTCACATGGACACACTTAACTGCCAAGGAGGCTGGGACATAGAGTCTTACTCTATCTAGGAAGAAGAGGAAATAGGTTTAACCTACTAGAAGTCTCTGTTATAATGTATAATCATAGGCAATACATAGATATTCTTCCTGAATTTGAAAGTGAAGAAGAACACATTTTATTTGTAAAGGAATTTGAATCTGATAGTATATTATTTATTTCATAAATGATTATAAAAAACATAAGGAACTTCTGTTATTAAAATACCAAAGTTATTTGCCAGAGTTAAAGAAAGATTTCATTC
This sequence comes from Miniopterus natalensis, assembly GCF_054644295.1. Classification (NCBI taxonomy): domain Eukaryota; kingdom Metazoa; phylum Chordata; class Mammalia; order Chiroptera; family Miniopteridae; genus Miniopterus; species Miniopterus natalensis. The sequence continues at coordinate 145,437,453 of NC_142081.1, forward strand.
ATCCAGTTGAAATGTATGCGTTATCCATGATACAGATAGTAAATATAGATGGATGATATGTCTACTTTTTACTTAATTAGTAAGACTAAAATATATGATGCTTTAAATCTGTTGTATTTTCATACTTTTATGAGATCTAGAAGAAGTAATCTTAGTGAGGAAAATGGCAAAAGTTAAGCATAAATTTAAGGAGAGGTTGAGGAGACAACTTGGGCAGAGAATAGGTACTCTCAGGATTTGGCTTGACCTTCACTTGCAGTAGTTTTTTGTTTGTTTATGCCTCCAACTTTGGGCTTAGGCTGAAGCACCTTCAGAAACCATTTGTTTTGTGGCAATAGTTACACCAAGGCATTTTGGAGTCTTAGATCCTTTGAATTGTTAAGAGTTTTTTCTTAAAATATTTTTAGTGTAGTTTATATAATTACATATTTAATAGTACAAACATAACAGATACCCATGTACACTCCATCATATATAACACATAAAATTTTGTCATACTTGAATTAGATTTTAAAAATAAATATAGTAGTACAATTATTACCATACCCAGTATTCCTCCCTTCATTCTTCTCTTTTTTTTTTTTTTTAAATATATCTTTATTGATTTCAGAGAGAGGAAGGGAGAGGGAGAGAGAGAGATAGAAACATCAATGATAAGAGAGTCATTGATCGGTTGCAGCCTGCAACCCGGGCATGTGCCCTGACTGGGAATCGAACCCTGATTGCCTGGATCCTAGGTCGATGCTCAACTGCTGAGCCACGCCTGGCTGGGCTCTTCTCCTTTTGTTAAACACTAAATGTTACATACATACATATGTGTATATATATGTATGTGTATATATACATACATATATATATAGTTGTATGGTTTAGAAAATATAAGTAAATGGTATCATCTGGTATGTAAGTAGCTTACTGTTTCACTTAATGTTACATTTTCTAGATTTAACCATATATATATATATATATATATATATATATATATATATATTAGATCTAATTCATTCATTGTTTCCAGTTTGTAGTAAGTTTTTTAAAAATTAATTTATATTTTGTGATAGTTTTAGACTGAGAGAAAAATTACAAGAACAATACAAAGAATTCTTATATGTCATTCACTCAGACCCTGCAGTTAATACTTTATCACATTTGCTGTATCATTTTTTCTCCCTATACGTTTATATTATTATTTTTATTAAGAAATTAGAGAGTATGTTTAAGACATGATGTTCCTTCACCCCTAAATACTTCAATGTAAATTTCCCAAGAATAAGACATTCTCTTTTATAACCAGAATACAATGATCAAAATCAGGATATTTTCATTCATATAATACCATTATCTAATTTATAGATCTTTTGAAAATATTGCTTATTACCTCAATGGTCTTAAAATTTTTTTTGGTCCAGAGGTCAGTCTGGTATTACATAATGCACTCTTTGTCATGTCCCTTTAGAGTCTTAATTTGTAACAGTTCTTCAGTCTTCCTTTGTCTTCTATTACCTTGAATTTTTGAAGAGTACAGGCTATTTATTTTGTAGACTAAGTCTCAATTTTGGGGTTGTGTGTATTTTCTTGTGATTAGAATTAGTTTGTATATTTTCCAGGAATACTACAGAGCAATGTATCCTTCTCAGTGCATGACATAAAAAAGCACAGGTTGTAATTTATCCTGTAATCGGTGAAGTTAACTTGAAGTGATGTCTTCCAGTTTTATTTAATGTAAAGTTACTATTTTTCAAAATTTATAAATATTTTAGGGAAGTTACTTTAAGTATAAATAGATATTCTATTCTTTATCAAACTCATTAGTTTAACATCTATTGATGATGCTTGTATCAGTTTAACTGTGATGTTTATCAAATGGTGATTTTCAAACTTTTTCACATTTATTTGTTGCCATTTTACTATAAAGAAGAACTTTATCTTCTTTCTCATTTATGTTTTTATATCAGTATGGATTCAGAATTCCTGTTTTACTCAGAGTTTTATACTTTATTACTCGTTATTTATTTTGAGGTTAAATTACCTCAGATTTGACCCTTGGGAGGCCTTTCAAACTGCTGCTTGTGTCTTTTTTAGCATAGTTCCATCATTCTTTGAGCATTTCCTCACCTTCTGGCACAATAAGACATCTCAGGTTCACCTCATTTTTTCCCGTCTCAGCCTTGGAATCAGCCATTCCTTCAAGAAGCCCTACTTCCATTTAGAGGAAAATATTTCCAAACAAGATCAGTGCACCAGATACATGCATTGCTACTGGTTTGTCATTGCTTTTAGGCCGCCTCAGTGGACAAAGTCAGAAATATATACTTATTTCTTCTCTGTCTGTTAAAAATTGGAGTTTATACTGATACCTTCAATTCCAGTCCAGCTCCACAGTTTTATTCTAGTCTTTCCTTTTCCATATTTTAACTACCTTTTCCCACAGTGAGAAACCTGGCTCCGTTTTTTCTCAATATATTTGCTTATTTGCTTAATCCTATAAAACTCTGAAAGTAGATATAGGATTGCTAACCCATCACTGCAAAAAACAGACTTAAGAAAGTACAAAGCTCTATGTGACCTTGGGGCTGTACACAAGCAGGAAGTGAAGGCTAAGCAAACTTTAAAGTGCCTACTTCAGTGTTGCAGGTGTGCCTCAACACATGCACAGAGCACCTCTGCAAAGGTTGGGGATTTATTGGTTCAAGGCATCCAAGGAAGGAAACCTCTCTCCATCCATTACCTGACTACTCAGCTAACTAGTCTGAGACTTCAGTGGACATGCATGACGAATACAGAATTTAAAGAATTAGTCCAGGAAAATCACTAAACAAACGAACCAACAAAATCTCTTGGGGTGAGGGAGGTTCTGATTTCCAGAGTTGCCACACTCTATCATTTAAAATGTTCAGTATTCAATAAAAATGATGAGACATACAAGGAACAACAACAACAAAAATAATGTTAAACAATTCCCTCATCGCTGTTAACTTATATCTCAAAATGTTATTCTTTAAAATTATATTTTTATTTATACTATTTAGTTTTGAATAATATGTCATTTATTAGAAGGCCATAATAATGCCTCCAAGCTTCCCCAAATGTACAAAACCTTTTCCCAGCCCTGACCATTGTGGCTCAGTTGGCTGGGCGTCATCCTGTGCACCGAAAGGTTGCCAGTGCGATTCCCAGCCAGGGCACACGCCCGGGTTGCAGGCTCAATCCCTGGTACAGGGTATGCAGGAGATCGGTTTCTTTCTCTTTCTCTCTCCTTCTCTCTCTAAAATTCAATAAAAAAATCCCTAGCCAGTTTGGCTCAGTTTTTAGAGTGATGGTCCATGTACTCCTGGGTTCGATCCCAGCCAAGGGCACCTACCTCAGTTGCAGGCTTGGCCCTGTCATTCAGGGCACATGCGGGAGGAAGCCAGTTGATACGTCTCTCTCACATCGGTGTTTCTCTCTCTCTCTCTCCCTTTCACTCTCTCTGAAAAGCAATGGAAGAAATATCCTCAGGTGAGGAGCAAAAATAAATGAATAAGTAAATAGATAGATAAATAAATAAGTGAATGAATGCATACGTAAATAAAAATCAATGAAAAAATTTAAAAAATGAAACCAAAACCTTTTCACATATGGATAAACATTAGTTTGACACATAATATTTGATTTCATTCTGGCTAAATTATTATTAGTAGACCAAAATAAAATTTATCCCACAATTTTAATAAGTCCAATTTATTTGATGACTTACTTTGATAATTATTGAGTCAATACAACTTGTATTTATTAGAATAAAAATCTATATCTGTTTTAAGAAAACATATTACGTAAAAACATAGATTTACATATGAATTAAAGATGAAGTTCTTAATAATATTTAAGAAGATTCAATAAAGTTTAATTTGAATTGAATTGTGACATTTCCTGAAATCTCCATCTTGAATTTGAGAGCACTAGAGATAAGGTGGTAAAGCTCAGTAGCTGAAGGCTTTATTTTTTTTTCTTGCAGAAAAACACACACCGCAGGTATCTCACAGACTACTATGAAGCTGATAGTATAGTAATGTTAATTCAAATCTTATCCAAATTTCTTATAATACCATTCTTTAGCTGCTTTTTGAGATAATACTATATGTGGACTCAGTTTCCAGACATAGATATTAATAGAAAATTAAGAAAATAATCAAATACATGGGTAATTATAATGGTTCTTCCCTGGATGGGCGAATAACCCCTGCTGAAGGTATCTTCTATAGGTTAAATATATAAGCAACTCTGAAATTTAGAGTTGTATAAGACTCTAGCCAGTAAATGATGTTTTAGCTGTATTTAATATGTAAAGAGAAATTATATATAAAAATTGTTTTGTATAATATTTTGAATGATAAAATCTATGTTCTCTCTCTTTTTTTTGGTATGTGTTTATTTTTGTTTAAAATAAAATGTCCCTTTTTCTCCCCAGTGACACATTCCACCCCTCCCCAGTCCCTCTCCACACCATTGTCTGTGTCCTTGGGTTGTGTATCTCTCTCTCTTTTTTTAAAAGAGCCTAAGTAATCATTAGAAATTTAGCTTTCAGAGGTGGATTTCACAAGCAAAGTTTGCAGTTGGAATTATGACACTGACATATTTGCTAATGGTAACATGCTGGGAACTACCTGTGTTCTGAGACACTGGAAAGCAGTCCATTAGTGTTTAAATTGATGCACTTTGAGACTTTCAATTCTTCATAAATTCTATTTCCATACTTAATTATGGAAACGACTTGGGGGAAAAGTTGCATAGCCACTTCTTCATTTGTTTCATTGTCATTGGGAGTGACAGTTAGTAATTCTTCTTCAAGTTATGTTACAACATTCACTTAAAATAATGCAGCTCCATGCTGAGTTTGCTTCAATTAACTCATATTTTGTTTGCTAATGATTTTCCAAGTTGACAATGACCTTGAAGTTGGTATTGTCAACACTTCTTGACATAAAGAGAGTATGATTTAGAGTTAAGAGTGCATCAATTTATTTTTCATTTTCTGCCTGTATTTTAAAAAGGCTTTTGAATTACATTTTAGATAGAACATTTACCTGAGTACTGCAGAGGTTAGTGAGTTAAGTGCTTGTCCTTTCTCATGGCTTAAGTAAAACAAATTTTAGTGTATACACAGGAAAAGGAATCTGCTAACATCTTGAATGGTGTGTGTGTATATGTATGCATAATCTTTCCTTCTATTGGATTACCTTAAAAATTGTTAACAGTTGAACCACAAAATCACAATAACATGAATTAACCTGAAGAAAGCTTCTTGGGCATTATTTTGCTCAAGGTCCTGAAGTGCTGTGTTAAAAGAATTAATATAAAACCTTAACTTGTATTTTTTTAGGCTATAAAAATATGATGTAAAAGATGATTTATTAAAACACTCTGTTTTAGGCCCTCGCCAGTTTGGCTCAGTGGTTAAAGTGTTGGACCTCAGGCTGAAGGATCTTGGGTTCAGTTCTGGTCAAGGGCATGTATCTGGGTTGCAGGCTCGATCCCTGCCCTGGTTGGGGCTCGAGTGGGAGGCAGCCAATCGATGTGTTTCTCTCACATCGATGTTTCTCTCTCTCTCCCCCTTCCACTCCCTCTGAAAAGCAATGGGAAAAATATCCTCAGGTGAGGATTAAAAAACAACAGCAACAATGAATCCCACCAAAAAACCAAAAAAAACCACTCTGTTTTAAAGTATTGTTTTTTTAAAGAAATATATAGGCTTTAGTAAATCAATATATTAGATATGCTTCTGCTTGAAATAAATATAAAATATATTTAACACAGCTATATAATATTAGAGTTCTACATTTGTGTACTTTACTAGTGATTATGCCTAAAATCTGCACAATTATGCAGATCTGCACAAATCTGCACAATTATGAAATTCTGCTTTATTTCTAAGTAAAAATAAAATACAACACAAATGAGAAATTTTGCTCTTTCTACCATCAAAAATGTATGTGTACTTTAAAATTCATGCCTATTTCAAATGGTAATTCCATTTGAAGGATGGTCTAGTGCATTTACTTTAACAAAAGAAAGTATTGTGTGGCTCAACATTCTTTTCCTGAAGCTCTGTAAGGTGCAGCCAACATTGGAGTTGTCACTGAACCAAAGGATCAGGCTGCTTTTCAGCTACTCTAGTGGATGCCATGGTTTCTTCCAGTACCTCTCTACTACCATCTGCTGCTCTCTTGGACATGTCAGGTTGTGCAGTTTTTTCTACGCTGCTCTGCTAGGTGTTACAGCTTTTGTCTCTGCACTCCAGACCCAAAGCCTTTGGATGATCTGACTGCCTTATTTCCTTTTGTGTTATACTCAGGAGGGTCAAAGCAGTATATATGCTATGTGTTATAGAGATTGGTGGGATAGCTCTTTCAAGTTTTATTCATAGCTCCGTTCCTCCTAGGACTGACAAGGGTCTGGGCTGGGAATCATGCTATTCACTGGACAACCTACTTATAATAGTAATAATGCTGCTACTGCTAATAGTGCTACTAATAACACTACTACTACTAATAGTGCTTTACAGTGTTGTAGCTTCATAGTGTGTTAAAGCTAAATGTCTGTAGTGAAGAGAGGAAAATACCTTTCTGCTCTTTGGGTTACAATTCATTGGAAGGGATCTGCATATCCATAATCTAAGCACACTGAGACCACTTACAGTGCTGGGAATATTCCTAGTGAAAATAAGAACTCATTCTTTCTATTTATGTAACAGGTTTTCCCAAGCTTCATTAGATTGTGGTATAAAGAGAGTCAAAGTTATGTTAGTAACTCATATATGTATGTTGTCTCCTATTGATGTAGATGGCCTCTAGCCTTCTGCAAAGTTCCCCCTTTCCAGGTGTTTATAGAAGGCATCAGAGGCTCTCTCAGCAATGCTCCTGAACAAGTCTGTTTCCGCTGAGACAGCTACTGCTCCACCAGACATGTCAGTCTTTTTCCAGATGGGGCTCTCTGCTGGGCATTTCCACCAATGCACTTGATCACAACTAAAGCTGTGTGCTGAGCTGGGGAAGGTTGGAGGGGTAATGCTGTTCTTTCTTTGTGTCATTTTCTATTAGAGTGGTCTGTAAGTAGCACTGATATTTACTGGTGTTTTTATGAAACAGGTCCTTTAGATTTTTATCATAGCCCCTTTGCACTCTATAGGACACAGGCATAAATCTAGTGGGGACTGTCCAATAGGAGGCAAATTCATCCAACAAAAAATACTCAGTATTTAGCATTGCCACTCTTGACACTAAGATTTTCTTACTAGGGGAGGGTCATGATTAGCTGCTTCCCATAGGATTAATTTTCACATTCACCTTCTGGTTGGTTTGCTCTATTTGTTCACCAGACATTCTGAAACATGTCTGAATCTTACTTGGACATAGCTGGTAACACTCGTTTCTCAGCTCAAACATCCTCCATCACCCTAAGCAAGGAACAAGCAAGGGGATTTATTAAAGTCAAAGCAGGGGAAACCTTTAGAAAAACTATAATTCCATTTCTCTGTGAGATTGCAGCTATGAAAAAAGAATCAGCAAGGTCCCATTTCACTTCATGCAAACATCAAAGTTCTGATTGTGTTGACCCCTGTTTACTTCTTTAAGATCAGGAGGGTATAGAGGGAAAGTTTAGTTTTATTGTGTTTGCATTTTATGACATCTGAGGGCTAGTTGTTAGTGGTGTGTTCTAGGAACACATAGTAGGAAATTTTAGTGCTGTGCCAGTTTCATTTTGGATTTTGTTGTGGCGTTCCGAAGCTTTCCGGAATGATACCTTCCTAACTAGAAAGTCTGTGTTTATTAGGGGCTAATGGCAGTGCTTCAATATATGTCCACCCATCCGTACCAGGAATAGAGTGGGTGATAGCACTCTTTCATCACTTCATGTAATGACACTGGTGTACATCTCCAAAGGTATTAGTAGTTTTGGGAATTGCTGCCTACTCAATACCCCAAAGTCCATCCTTATTTGCAGTTTTTGTCTTTCTGGGGACATTAAGAGGGTTCAGCTGATGTTCTTTTCACATGTAGTAAGGTTTTTTCTGGTTCTAGTCTCTGCTGTGCTATGTTTTTCAGAAATTCCTCAGGATTTTGGAATGTGAATGATACCTTCTTTTAGTTTTAGCACTGATAATTTGTGTCTGCTTTATATACTTCTTTTGAAATTTTGTGGGAGTGGGGCAAATACAGGTTTGAATAATCATTTAAAACGACTTATCGTTTTTTTAATCAAATATTGCTATTATTATTTATAATGGTAATAGAGATTGGGTCTATTGTTCTAGAATAGTAATAGTCACCTAGAACTACTGATGCACTATTTTATGCAGTTAAACTATCAGTTTATGTTATGGGGATTTTATTCAATATCATATATATCAATTACTTTAATAATTCAAGCTCATTTTAAACTGATTTTTATAAATGTGAATTTAAGATAAATAGGCTAGAATTCACCTTTCACCATCAGTTAAAACGTGGAATTTTTAAAATATTCTTAAATGATTGCTCAATTTAGAGAGTACGAGGTCAACAGAAGAGAATTGTTGTAAGAGAAGCCACTGTTCTTATATTATACTTTGTTATTTTATTAGTTTTTATTGAAACCACATGCTTTAACTTCTCTAAAGTGAACTTTTTATGGGTCATACTTAATTTTAATATCTATTATAGTGCATATAAAGGAAAGGTGATTATTGATTTCTTATGTCACAAATAATTTCTTTGGTGTTAAAAGATTGATCTTGACCTCAGCATTAATAATAAAATGAAATGGGGGTGGTGTTTAATTTATTGTCACATATTTGTTACTCTTTGAAAACTTTATATGAATATATTATAGTTTTAAATACCAGGTAATTAGAAGTTATTTAATATCTGTTGGTGATGTTTGAATTTTAATTTAATTTCTTGAAAGGAATATAGTTTCTATTTAATTAAGGTCATTTTTAATAGACTTTTCCATTCTTTAAGTCATACAATTCTGCCCTCCCTCCCTTTTTTAAATGACAAGGAACTCATTTTCTTTGCCCTTAAGGTTTTAGGTTGCTAAATGTACTGCCAAGAGCAAAGCCGTTCTTACTGGCTGAGGACATGCTAGAACTAGAGGCATTTCTTTAGGATTCCTGGCTGACTCAGGTGTGCAATGAACACAGCAGTAATAACTTACCTTCAGACCTAGCATTTATCCATGAAACCCCCTTGACCAAGGTTACCCTTGCTTTAGCTTTAGACTTAACAGTTAAAATTTATTTCATGACTTATTTAAACTATATCTCATCTTGACTTTTTGTTTTAATAGGATTTTTCCAGTGCAACTTTAAAATACAAGGGAATACATTTTGGCAAATCTTCGGGAAGACTACAGTTACCTATAAAGTCAGGGCCTGGTCCTGGACAGTATGATATAGCCCAGTAAGTAGAAAAAAGTATATCTTTAATATAGTTTTTTACTATATCCTAATAATTTAGACTTGCCTATGCTGTTTGTTATAAAGGAAAAACCAGTATAAAAACTCCAAGAAGTATTATATTTTGGAATAACCTATATGAAAATGATTGCTTTTTGTGAGCCTGATCCTGTGCTACCCCGACTTACATATATTCCCTCATTTAATCTTTACCCGTCTTCCTGTAGTTACTATTGTGATGCACGGGTTGAAGAGAATAAATAACATATTCAAGATCATGTAGCTATTAAGTGGCAGAGCTAGACTTTAACTAAGGCCTGTTCAATTATATAGCTCATGTATCTTAAGTGCTAAAATGTACTGTCTTTAATTATAAACCGACAAAAGATCAGAGAAAATATAAAAGAAATTGACCGGGGATTCTTCATTTTATCCCTGGCCCTGGTTATTCTTCACCACATAGATTTAGAAGGCACTCTCAGTGTGGATCAGTGCCATCACGGTAGGTTGGAGGTAATAATAATGAAATTTAACTAGGAAATAAATTTCTAGTAAAATAGCTCTGTTTTTATTTTCTCCCACTTTTATAGTAAGGCCTTAGACAAGAGTCTGTGGAAGACAAAATTGAGTAACAAATACCATATTGTCCTCAGAATCTACCATTTTTCTTTTTTTAATCCTCAACCAATTAAATATCTTCAACCAAGGGGATATATAGATATCTTTTTTCTGTTGCTTTTCACAGAGAGTGGAGGGGGGGGAGAGAGAGAGACATTGATGCGAGAGAGACATCAATTGGTTGCCTTTTGCACCCACCCCGACCAGGGCTGGGGTTGAGCCTGCAACTGAAGTACTGCCCTTGGCCGGAACTGGACCCAGGACCCTCCTGTCTGCCGGCCGACACTCTAACCACTAAGCCAATTGGCTAGGGCAGAATCTACCTTTCCCCCCCATCATTATTATTTTTTTAACAGGATTCTGGTTATCTGTGTGATTCTTTCTCTCTCATAGAATGAGTTTTCTTGCAAGAAGTCCCACAGTGATTACCTATCCAGTTGGTTTGCTAGATCTACTCAGAGACATCTATATGCCGGTGGTAGATACAGCTTAGGCTCTTGTTGGATACCCCAGCTACTGTTTCTTCATTGAACAAATATTGTTTGAAATCTTGCTAAGTGCTAGTATTAAACTTAGTAACTGAGAATGAAAAGAATAAAACATGGTCGTTGTTTTGGGGAATTTATACTCTATTGTCCTTTTCACTGTTCATTCTCCTAATATGAGATATATACTTTGTATATTTTTTTTTAATTTTAAAATTGAACTTGAGACCTTTCAGTCCACAGGCGATGCTTAACCACTGAGCCAAATCAGCTAGGACTACACTTCGTAATTTTATTCTTTTAGTAGTTACACTAGAACTTTAACATGTATATTTAGCCTAATGGGGTCCAAACTTAATATCTTTGTCATTCTTCCAAAAAAAAAGAAAGTCTATCCAATGCTTTAACTCTGCTCATTCCCTTGACGTGTGCTTTCGTTATTTAGTATCCTAATCTTATCCTCATCTTCTTCCAGTTTGCTTGGTTTCTATCTATCTCTTTAATCTGCCTGCCTGTCTGCCTGCCACTTTTACTGAGGTTTAATTGACATAAAGCAAAATTAACCTTTTTGCAGGTATGTAGTTTTATGACGATTGTTTTCCATTCATTCCACTGTACTTCTGACTAAGTATCAGACATAACCAGGACTCTCTCTGGTCATGTGGCTCTGATTTTATGTGGTGGTATTTTTATAACAGCTCTTTTTACTCCTTCAACCTTATCCCACTTCCATTTTCCTCCTATTTTTTAATGTTACTTTTCCTTTGATCTTTGTTATTTCCCCTGTTCTCTTCTTCTATAAGTATTTTTACTTTTGCTTCTAGGAATTTATCTGTACTGATTGTATTCCAGACTACAGTTATTACCATTTCTTTAATTGTCTGTTCTTTGGTTTTGCTATCTTCACTGTATATTTTTTATGGAGTTGTCTTGGTTCCTTCTGGCAGCTGAAATTTTTTTTACACTTTTTCTTTTTGACTTTTGTTTTGTTGGGTCAAATTAGAATTATTCTGGGAGATTTGATACAGTATAAAATGGAGATGCTTGGCCACTGTAAGTGAAAAGATGAGCTTACAGGTCGTTGTTTGGGAAAGACAGACCCTAAATGATATGTGACTCTTTTGATACCTCAAATATAAGTTTGTTATCTATAAAACTATTTGAGGTTTGGAAAACAAGTTCATTTATTAAATTTTGTGTAAAAAAATCAGTCAAATCAAAATTGAACAGTGAACTGATATGTTAAATGCATATTTAAATTATAGCAATGCCAAATTATTGTGATTATATAACTTAAATATTTATTTTTATATTTTCTATTATCTGCTTTTTAATCTGCTTATGTTCTGGATAGTTCATTGGAAATATCTCATATGAGATTTTTAAAAAATTTTGTTTAAGAAATAGAAAAAAATAGTAGTATAATTAGTATAGCCTACAATACTTGTAATAATAATAGCTAAGTTATTGTGTACTTATTACGGGTATGTAAGGCACTAAACACTTCATAATGTTGTTTACTTTAATCTTACAACCTTGAGAATTGTTTACTACTATTTCCAATTAGGTGGGGAATCTAACCTGATGCTTAGGGAAGTTAGGTGGTCTGTGTAAGGTCACACAACTAGCAAATAACAATGCTAGGATTCTCACCAGGCTGTCTTGGGCTCTTAATCACTGTTTGCTTAGTTTGTTATTCTTTCCTGAGGTTGTGTAAATTTCAGTGATAATAAGCTTCCCTTTCGTTTTCAAAGATCTTCCTTTATGCTCTTTTCTTGATATTTTTGTGATATAAATAGCATGGGACTATTTTCGCCATTATTTTAGTTAATGGAAATACTAAGGGATTTGAAATTTTAAAGACATTTTATCATAAATAGAACACACAGGAAATTTTTTGGTAGCTTTTAATTTAAACTCATGACATAAATCCCACACCCTATTTTCTTTTTGAAGTCATTATTAGAATAGTTTTATTATAATGCTCTGAATTGGAAAATTAAGAACTTCTCACCCAAATAAATAAATGCATTTTACAAAATTTAGAATATATTGGCCTAACACACCCAGATAATCTTACTGTTGCATACTTTTTAAGCAGAAAATGTTGGTGTAAAAATACTCTGTTGACTTATATAAATATTTATCTATTTGAAATTGAGAACTCAATTTCTTAATTTCTTAAAGGAAAAAGACAACCTATTATGAAAATATTAACATCAAGAAAGATCAACCAAAAAATTATTGCTTACATCTCCCACGATATTATGAAGTAATAATATTGCAGGAGGAAAAAAAGGTAAGTTGAAAAGTAACTATTTCATCTACTTTCCAGATTTTAAGATTATTGAATCTTATTATAGTTATGAACTAAGGTTAAAGTACTATTAGATCTTAATGCTAATTGTCACTCTGAATATTGTAGAAGAAGCTGTACTTAAAATCGCTGTCAAGTGATCACTGTCTCTGCTTGACTACCTCTTGTGATAAAAAAACCCCTCACCAACCCTAAGGGTTTTGTTTGTTTGTTTGTTTCAGTAATGTCAACTGTTTCTTGCAATTTCCTTTTTAAGCTGACTTAAATTTACCTGCCTGCTACCTACTTATTCTTTCTTTTCCTATGACTTCTTTTTGATCTCATTTTATCTTTTATAGTAAGAAATAATGTTCTAAGTACCTTCATGTATTCTCATTTAACTTCATAATAACTTATTTTCCTTTGAAGTTATCAAGGGATCTTCTTATGTTTGTGAATCTCTCTTTTTAAAAAAGCATATGATACTAGAACTAACACAATATTCTTGGTGTATTCTGATTAGTACCTAGTAGGATTTTCACCTTTCTTGATCTGGATAGTGTATGTTTATTAATATAAAACCTAACAGTTCGTTAAATACATTTTTTGTAGCTATGTTTCAGTTTACTCATTTGGAACTTGTAGGCAAATAATACCCTGAAATTTTTCCTCTTCAGTATATTATTATATTTAAACTTAAAAACTTGAAGATTAGTCCAGCTGGTGTTGCTCAGTGGTTGAGCATCAAACCATAAACTAAGAGGTCACCAGATGGGATTCATTTCTGTCAGGGCACATGCCTGGGTTGTGGGCTTGATCCCCAGTAGGGGGTGTGCAGGACACAGCCAATCCATGGATAGTTCTTTCTCATCAATGTTTCTGTTTCTCTATTCCTCTGCCTTCCTCTCTCTCTAAAAAAAAAAAAAACAATAAAAACATACTAAAAAAACTTGAAGATTATAGGATAACATTTAAAAAATGGATCCATTTAGAGCAAGGAGAAATGGTTTTCAGTTGAAAAGTTAATAACTATTTCATTAAGAATTTTCTCTGCATTTGATTTCCTTGGTCTTCTCCTGATTATTAACCAGCAATTAAAAATATTGTTTATAGAAGTATTAGAAAAACACAGTAACAAAATAATATAGTATCATTGTTTTCATAGAACAACAATTATAAATCTCAAACAGGATAAAAATTGTTAATTTAGAATCATGAGAGATATTGGTCTGTAGTTTTCTTTACTTGTAATGTCTTTGTCTGGTTTTGGTATTGGGTAATGCTGGTCTCATAGAGTGAGTTAGGAAGTATTCTGCTTCCGTCCTCTGAAAGAGATTGTAAATGTTTGGTAGAATTCACCAGTGAGTCCATCTGGCCCTGGCTTTAGAAGGTTATTAATTATTGATTCAATTTCTTTAATAAATATAGGCCTATTGAGATCATCTGTTTCTTTTTGTGTGAGTTTGGCAGATTGAATTTTTCAAAGAATTTGTCCATTTAGCCTAGTTTATCAAATGTATGGGCATAGAGTTGTTTGTAGTATTAACTGATTATCGTTTTAATGTCTGTGGGATCTGTAGTGGTACCCTCTCCTTCTGATATTAGTAATTCATGTCCTCTTTTTTTTTCTTAGTTTGTCTGGCTAGAAAGTTATAGATTTTATTGATCTTTTCAAGCAACAAGCTTTTGGCTTTGTTGATTGTCTCCATTCATTTCTTATTTTCAATTTCATTGACTTCTGCTCTAATTCTTATTATTTCTTTTCTTCTGCAACTGTGTGGTGATGGCTAGAAGGAGGGGGTGGGGACTGGGTGGAGGTGGGCAAAGTGGAGGGGGAAGGGGGGACATCTTGTAATAGTGTCAACAATAAATAAAAGCAATAAATCAGCTGATGCACTGACTCCTACAATAGATGGTGCACAAAAATTAGTTATAGGTAGTAGTATCTTGAAACTGTTTTAGAATACTCTTTTTTTATACAGAGCCCATTGCTCTTTCTATTGTTACTCTGGATCTCACTCAGATTTCTGGTTTGTATTGACTCTTTCATACTTCTCTTTTTGGCTCACTCTAGTTTGGCTGTCCTCCATGGTTTTCTTATCTTTATAAAGTTCTTTCTTTGAACTCTCTAGGTTCGGCTAATTCAGGACATTCACTTTCCTGTATCTACCTATAAGGGAGAAATTACCACACATGCTAGAAGAGGGGATGTATTGTTTTTAGATTCATTTCTCAACATGTTTTTTCTCCATATTATTTAGTTTGCCTCAAAATTCACCACTTTTTAAATGTACAAGTTTGCCTTTTTAAAAAAATCAGATTTATTGAGATATTCATATATCATACAATTCATCCATTTAAAGTATGCAATTTAATGATTTAGTATATTCAAAGAGTTATTCAACTGTCACCACAATCAATTTAGATTATTTAACTCATCCCAAATAGGAGTCATTCCCATTTCTCCCCAGTCATCCCAGCTCTAGGCAATCACTGATCTACTTTCTGTCTCTGTAGATTTGCCTATCTGGATATTTCATATAAATGGAACCATATAATATTTGTCCTTTTGTGACTGGCTTCTTGTACTTGGCATAATGTTTTTCTTATTGTAGCATATATCAATATTTTATTTCTTTTTGTGGCTGAATAATATTTCATTGTATGGATATACCATATTTTGTTTATCCATTTATTGTTTGATGGACATTTAGGTTGTTTACCCTTTTGGCTAAGAATAATAATAATTAGTATAGTAATATACTAAATAAAAGCATAAGAATAATACTGCTGTGAAATTTAGTGTACAAGTCTTTTTATGGACAAATATTTTCATTTCTCTTGGGTATATACCTGGGATTGAGATTGCTGGATAATATCATAACTCTGTATTTAATTTTTTGTGGAACTGTTTCACAAGGCAGGTGTACTATATATGATGATTGCCCAAAGTCTGAAGGTTCCAATTTCTCCACATCTCAGCAATACTTGCTATAGTTTATCTTTTTGATAGCCATCCTCGTGTGTGTGAGGTGGTATATCATTGTGGTTTTGATTTGCACTTCTCAAGACTAATGATGTTGAGTATCTTTTCATGCACTTATTGGCATTTATATATCTTCTTTAGTGAAATGTCTAGTCAGATCCTTTGCCCATTTTAAAATTGAATTATTTGTCTTTTTATTATTGACTTGTAAGAGTTCTGTAAGTTTGATTTTCTTTTGTCTGAACTTATGACTAATTTTAATAACATTTCTTGTATATGAAATCTTTACAAATATATTTAACTTATGTCCCCAATTAAACTGTTGTTCTTAGAGGACAAGAATCTTTCTTTCTCTTTGTTTCTTTTTGTATACCTATAGTTAGTGGAGTGAGATACATAATGTTTACTAATCTTTTGTAATTAATTGATTACAGATCTGAAAAATGAGCAGTTTAATTTTAAAATTTGAATTTGGAGAAAGAATTCTTAGTTTTTTCTTTCCTCCCATTTATTCTGTTGCCTTAGAAAAATAAGTTTTAAATCAGTAAATGAATTAAACAAGTATACTCTAGTGTCTTGGGTTTAAGCATTTTCTGATAGTCTAACAAAATAAAATATATAATATGAATATAATATTTTAATGAATGGTTGTGAGTTTTAAAATTTATCATTTCTTGAGTTCTACTTAATTCTGTTGTATACACGATGTTGTTTCAATACGTCTTTTGAGTATATTATGGCTTCTACTCTATTGTGAACTTATGTTAGAAACACAAATATTAACTTATATTCAACTTGAATATTTTTCACAGGAAAAATCTTGCCTTTGGCAATAAAAATTCTTTTTAACATCCTCCTTAACATTAATGAAGTCTTTATTTTACAAAAACATTTAACAATTGTTTTTATTGAAATTCTTTGATGTAGTAATGTGAAATTTATGAAGTTGCTATATTAGTTTATTTGTTAAAAAACAGTAAAATTTCACTAGGTGGCGCCAATACTTTGCATCTTCATTGACATAAAACCTTGTTTATTCATTCATTTCCCATTTTGTGACAGCTGGATGGACTTGGAGAACATTATGCTAAGTGAAATACGCCAGTCAGAGAAAGACAAGTAGCATATGATTTCACTCATATGTGGAATTTAATGAGCAAACTGAACTACCAAGCAAAACAGAGACAGACTCACAGATATTGAGAGCATGCAGACAGCTCTGGTTGGGGGTGGGGATTGAGCAAAAAAAGAAAATAATAGAGAAAACTTTAAAAAAAAAGAGAGAGAAGTGTTTAAAAATTATGTGGCAAGGTATGAAAACTTACTTTGTAGTTCTGAGCAAACCTAAATTGGAAATTTTAATTCTTTGGAATTCTGCCAAAGAGATATAACTTGGAACTATGTATTTAAAAATGTTATTTAATTTCTGGTTGTAAACAGAATTATAGAGCTGTCACATTTCTTTATTTATACATATACATTTTAAAAAATTGTTAGAATTTTAAAAGTTATAATTTAACGGTGTAATTTATGAACTAAGTTTTTCCCTGAATTAGTAGATTACCTAAATACAATTTACTAATCTTAGGTAGATCTCAAGTAGAAAGGCATGATTTCATATAAGTAAAAATATGCTAAAAAGATTAATAATAAGGACATAAGAGACAGAAATAATATATAGCTTTTTGTGATTATTTTTTGAAGCCTTCCATTACATTATTTTTAATGGTTTTGTTTTATGATTGGATTGTTCCATTATTTCTGATGCAGAAATTTCACCATTTTACTTTTCATTGCTAGTCTTTGTATTTATTAAATTACCTAATTGGTTGCCATTATAACAGGCACTTTGCGATTTATTCCAGTTAGTAATGTGTAATGGTGGCCTTGAAAGAGCTTTAATTTGAGGATAAACAAAGATTTAGGAAGACTTGCACAAATTAAATGTGTTTTTTCTTCTTCAAATACAGATTATCTGTGTTATGGTTACTGCATCAAAAGTCTGAGTGCTCACTTTTCTTGTTTTCTAAGAAAACTTTTCCAACTTCTAAGTTATGGGTTTCAAAGAGGAGGAAAAAAAGATGCCAAGAAAGATGGGCTAAAGGGGTTGAATCATTAAAAGATAAGTGGAAAATATTACATGTGAGAAAGAGATTGAAAATATTTATTTATTGCTTAATTAGTGATTCAATATCCTTGGAAGAGCACCTGATATCTTCAAGTCTGTAAAATAGTTTATACTGTTATCAGTGAGTTTATACACTGAAGTCATACTCATTCATGATAAAATTTAGGAACTATATAAAGTAAATGGATTTTCTTTTTTATGGTTTAGTGGTGAGGACTTCAGGCTTGGGAATCACACTGCAATTTCCTGGTCCACATACTAGCTGTGTGACCTTGGACAAGTTATTCTGACATTCTAAGCCTGAATATTTTTTTTCTCCTAAATCTCTAAAATATGAGTAATAATATCTACAAAAAGATTATTGTGAGAATCCAATGAGATGTGATTATATATATATATACTCCCATGCTGCTTAACACAGTGTCTGACACTTGTTAATACTCAGTAAGTGATACCTATTACTATTACTCATTTAATGCATATTGATTGAACACCTACTCCATGCCGTAGAAAGAAAGGTGATGAATAGTACAAAGCTTCTTGAATCCAGGAGTTAACACTTTGGTGGAAGGAACAAATAAGTAAACAATGGTATGATATTATCCAAATAAAATACACTGAAGCTTCAGAAGAGAAACTCATTGATTCTGCTTGGAGGATGATAGAAATCAGGAAAGGATTTCAAAGTATCTTTGAGTTGTATTTTGTTGAAGGGTGTATAGGTAATTTTTGTCAGATGGATAGAAAATTATAGGCAAAGAGGATGTGCAAAGCTATGGAGATTTGAGAAAAGCAGTTTTTATTTTAATCTATAGGTGATGATGAACCAGTGAATTCATGAACAGTTTTGTAATTTTAGAAAAATACACCAGTTAGCTATAAGTCAAATTGATGAGTTGGGAAAGGGAGGGAGGAAGAAGTCATGAGGTGATGATGCCTAGTGATTCATATAGTGAATGCCTATATTAAGATAGTGAAATGAGCCTAGAAATGAGGGGAAAGTGATGTATATTTGAATGTTAGCATTGATTTGTATCTAATAATTAATTTGATGTGGGAGGATGAGGGGAAGGAAGTATTAAGGATGACTCCTAGATTTCTCACTTAGAGTATGATGTGAATGGTGTAGAAAGTTGGAGAGAGAGAATATAGAAAGCATGCCACACTGTGTGTGTGTATGTAGTACTGGGGAATCAGATTATTTTAAGCATGTATTTGTTATATAGGCAGAAATGTTTTGTATTTTTTTAAATCCTCACCTGAGAATATTTTTTTCCATTGCTTTTCAGAGAGAGAAGGGAGAGAGAGAGGGACAAAGAGAGAGAAACATCGATGTGAAAGAGACAAGTCGATTGGTTGCTACCCACACGAGCCCTGTCCAAGGAGTGCTGGGGATCAAGCCTGCAATGGAGTTATATGCCCTTGGCTGGAATCGAACCTGGGACCCTTTAGTCCGCAGGCTGATGGTCTAACCACTGAACCAAACAATCTAGGGCTAGGCAGAAATGCTTTGAAGGTAGTCAGAAAATTGAGAATGTGGACTGGAGATTTAGGAATTATTTTTTGGGCTAAATTATATAATTCAGAAGGAGTGAGGATTGAGCCAAATGTCAAAAAAAAGTTGACAACATTTTTTTTTTTTTTTTAAGAGTAGGCCACACCCAAAGGCTTTATTTTATTTATTTATACTTTTTGACATTCAATATTATTTTATATTAGTTTCAAGTGTATAGCATTGTGATTACACATTTATATAATTTATGAAGTGATCCCCCCTATAAATCTAGTACCCACTCGGCACCATACATAATTCTTATATTATTATTGACTATATTCTCTATACTGTGCTTTATATCCTGTGACTTTTGTAACTACCAATCTACCAATTCATACTTCTTCATCCATTCACCTTTTTCTTTTTTAAAGTAATTTATTTATCTTCACCTGAGGATATGCTTTTATAACCTTCTTTTTAGATGGAGAGGAAGGGAGAGAGAGAGTGAGTGAAAGAGAGACAGAGGAAGAAAGAGAGAGAGAAACCTCGATGTGAGAGAGAAACATAGATCAGTTGCCCTCTGTATGTGCTCAGATCAGAGATTGAACCTGCAACCTAGTTATGTACCCTGACCAGGAATTGAACCCACAATCTTTGGTGTACAGACAAAGCTCCAACCAACTGAGCCATCTGGCCAGGGTATCCCTTCACCTTTTTCACTCAGTTCCCCACCCTCTCCCCATTAGGCAACCGTAAGTTTATTCTCTGTATCTATGAGTCTGTTTCTGCTTTGTTTGTTCTTTTATATCGTTCTTTAGATTCCACATATAAATGAAATCGTATGGTATTTGTATTTCCCTGTCTGACTTCACTTAGCATAAAACCCTCAAGGTACATCCAGGCTGTTGCAAATGGTAAGATTTTATCCTTTTTTATGGTTGCATAATATTTTGTTGTATATTCGTACCACACCTTCTTTATGCAGGCGTTTATCATTGGGCACTTAGGTTGCTTCTGTATCTTGGCTAGTGTAAATAACACTGCAGTGAACATAGGGGTGGATATATTATTTCAAAGTAGTGTTTTGTATTTCTTCAGATAAATACCTAGAGGAGGAATTGCTGGGTCATAAGGTAGTCCTATTTTTAATTTTTTTGAAAAACGTCCATACTGTTTTCCATAGTGGCTGCACCAATTTGCAGTCTAACCAACTGCGCATGAGGGTTCCCTTTTCTTCGAATCTTCATCAACACTTGTTTGTTGATGATAGCTATTCTGACAGGTGTGAGGTGATATCTCATTGTGGTTTTAATTTGCATCTCTCTGATGATTAGTGACGTTGAACTTCTTTTCATGTCCATTGGCCGTCTGTATGTCCTTTTCGGAGGAGTGTCTATTCAGTTCCTCTGCCCATTTTTTTTTGTTTTAAATATGTTTTTATTGATTTCAGAGAGAGGAAGGGAGAGGGAGAGAGAGAAACATCAATGATGAGAGAGAGTCACTGACTGGCTGCCTCCTGCATACACCCTACTGGTGATTGAGCCCTCAACCCGGGCATGTGCCCTCACCAGGAATCAAACTGTGACCTCCTGGTTCACAGGTCGATGCTCAACCACTGAGCCACGCCAGCTGGGCCCATTTTTTAATTGGATTGCTTTTTTTTCTCTTGATGTTAATTTGTATGAGTTCTTTATAAATTTTAGATATTAACCCTTTATCAGATGTGTCGTTGGTGAGTATGTTCTCCCAATCAGAAGGTTGTCCTTTCGTTTTGTTGATGGTTTCCTTTGCTGTGCAAAAAGCTTTTAGTTTGTTATAGTCTCATTTGTTTATTTTTTTCTTTTGTTTTCCTTGTCTGAGGATGTTAAAGAGTTTACCCCAGTTAGAGAAGAGGGTAAAGATTGGTGGTACAGAGGATTGTGGTGTCTGGTATTAGGAGAACAAATCTAGGTAGGCCATCCAAAGTAGCTTTGGACCAGAAAGAGACTTTTGGCAGAATTAGATTGCTCTCAGATCTTTTCCTTTGTTTTGATCTTCCAAGTGTCCTGTCTGTTTCTGATACCATGCCCTCTTTGCACTTTCTATACCTACCCCACTCTCAACCTTGCCACTTAAATTGTATACTAAGCTTGTCATTAAATTAATGATTTTTAGTAGACACCCTGAAATCTCCTGGTTTTCATTTTGTTTTGGGAAGATTATGTGCTTGGATCACTAAAGCATTGTTAGGTTAGTAAATACCATTTAAGCAAATAGGAGTTGAATGAAGATTGCAGGTATTTGATTATGAAAAAAATACACAATCTTAATTTTTTGCCTATGGGATATTACTTTTTCCTCATATATTTTTTTCTCATAGATTAATCCTCATTTGAGGCTATGTTTTCTTTTTTTAAATTGATTTTAGAGAGAGAGGAAGGAAAAGGGAGAGAGAGAAACATCGATTGGTTGCCTCTCAGATGCACCCTGACTGGGGATTGAACCCATAACTTGGGTATATGCCCTGACTGGGAATTGAACCCAGGACCTTTTGGTGTACAGAATGACACTTCTATGGGGTATTTATTATACTTACTCATACGTATCTTTTGCTTTTTTCTGATGTTTAGCCTGTTTCATATATCCATGCTAGCTGAACAAATGGCCCCTACGTAAGTGACATGTTGCTATAAAACACTGAGTGATTATGATATAAATCAAGGAGACTTCACTTTCAACTTTGAATATGGAAAAAAGACCATGGGAATTATGAATTAGAAAATATGGATGAGAAATCTTGCTTCGTCTCTTATTAAGTGTGGATGTTGAAAAGTAACTTAATTTCTCTGAACTTTTTTATTGATAAAATGGGAGTTATGACAATTCCTACTTCATAGGATTGTCTCATAAGAAATGAGATAATGCATGTGAAAGCATCTGTTTCACTTAAGGCATTACATATATTGTTGCTATTAAAAATTCATATCTTCTTTCCTAATGTAATACCCTAAGACTATTTGAGTGACAGAAGCAGCCACATGTAGTTCATTTTCATACACTGTTTTTGAGGATAAGAATGTGATAGCTACATCACTGCCTTTACATGAATAAAATTAATGTTTGGTGTATTTCATAATGTGATTATCCTGCCGCTGTATTTAGTTTTAATTTGAGTGATCATATTCTCTTCTTCTTTTAAAAAGTTCACATTGAATTTTTTATTGGATATTTTAGATTTGTTAGCTTAAAGGAACACCCTTTTTTCTCTTAAAGTAAGTATTGCGATGGTGTATGTGTGTGTATGTATATGTTGTATGCATGTACTCACATATGAATTATAACTTTTAAGGATTGCCAGCTCATCTCAATGAAGATCAATTATGATTCCCGCTCCAGTAAACTGATTTACTATAAGAATAAATAGTCCATTTGTGACTGAAGCAACAGCTGGTTGTTTTAAATTTTCTTATATATAGAAAGTGAAATTTAATAGTTTATAGATAGAAACTTCTTCAAACTTAATTTAAACTATTTCTCATAGCTTTATGCATAAATATGCATATTTTTATAAGTATGCTTCCACTTTTTTGACTGTATATAGTTTTTATATGCATGTTTTTTAAAGAATCATTAGATTTTCTTTAAGAGTTTAGGTATAATGTAATACAGATTTTATTCTGAAAAACAACTGCTGAATTTATCATTCTTGAGTCTTACCCACAGCATCTTTCAGAAAGTAAAATGACCATCTTTAAACATTTTTTATGGGTGTATAAGTATTTCATTAATTGGTCTCTGTAAGTGAACATTCTTTTTGGAAATGGAATGAAATAACTTTATTTCAAAGCAGCTATTGACAATAATATTTTAAAAAGTAACATTTTAGAGAGATTGATATTTGTGATAAAGTTACATATAAATATACCTAAAGAGTTTCATGACATAGAAAAATATTACTTTTGTGTTTCATATATTTAGCATTGCTGTATAATAATATGGAGTTGATATCTAGTGAGTCAGTCAGTAGAGAAATTTAGGAGGAATTAATTTTTCAGTAGTGCTAGCAAGGTTATTTTAAAAGACCTAGTCTAATAAATAATAGTAATATTTTGTAAGAATTGATAAAGACAAGTAGTAAAGAGTGAGTTTATAAGAAAAAGTGAAAGCAGTGTCCTGGTAAGACTAATGAGTATGTGAAATACTCATCTTTTCTTTCAAACTAAACCTTTTATTTAGGTGATCAATCAGTAAAGAGTGGCAGGTAGTGACCATTAGGTGGATTCATTAACACCCTGCAGCCTGCTTGTACAGGGTGACTCACATCTGTCTTCATTAGAAGTTTTCTAGTTGCCAGTAGTGAACAGATGGGTCATTATTGCCAATACTGCCCTCTGGGCCTACCTGGAGGACATGCAAAGTCATCCTGTACAGGGCATGTGTCCACATTTACCTACTAGGGTATAAGCAAAATATTTTGAGTAATAGTGATATATTAAAATATTTTAAACCAGAAAGCTCTCTATGTAGACTTATATTTGTAAACAATTTGTACAAAATATTATTTTGGAGAAGAAGGAAATTATTTAAATATATATGTATAACTTGTGAACATCTGTTAAAACTAGGATATAACTGAGTTGTAAATTAGGCATAAGTTGATAAATTTTTATTTAGGTTATTTGAATTTAATAGTATATTGAAAGACTTTAGTAGAAAAATAATATATAATATATAGTTATTATCGATGATGCTTTACATCACAAGTACAACGGAGTTCAAGATTTCCTTCCATTTTTCAAATAGAGCTCAAATAAGATTATGCCTTATAAAATATGATATTAAATTCCAAATTTAAGATAGTAAAAGCTTAGAGATCTATATATTTAACCCGTCTAATTGATTTAAGTAAAAGGGAAATTATATTCTTTTCAAAATATGCAGTTCTAACATTGAGTTTATTTGGAGACTATTTACTTCAGTGGCAGGAGGACTTTTGTAAGGGCAGATAAGTTACATTTGTTGTAGTATCTGGGTGTAAATGATGGGAAGATATTGACTGCACACATTTATCTTTGCACTCCTGCTTCTCTTTTTTATCTACTGAGATGCCTTTGTTCACTATTATTTAGGTTCACCACAAATGTAGGCTACTTGGATATAGACAGGCTACTCTTCATAAAATGCTGCAAAGCAGTATTTTATATCTAGTGTTCTTTTTTTAGAAATCTGGAGTCTAAGGTCCTGGGAAATTGGAATACTTAGCAATTCTAGGAATTAATTTTTTCCTTAAATCTGACAGCTGGCTAGTGGTGAAAGTCAGTTTCTAAGAGAAATATGAGGGCTCCTGAATGATAAATGATAATAACAATAATAAAAAATAATAAGGCTAGCTTTTCCTTTATAATATTCTTAGAAGATATCCTTTGCCTAAGGAGTCAAATGAGGGTATACTAGAAACACAGTGCCCCACTTTTTGTTAAAAAGTATGTTTTCTTCAGGAGGTTTTTTTCTTTCAATGATCAACTTGCTTTACATTTGGGGAGAGAAAGATTTTTAAGAATCATATTTCTTTATTTTTTATTTGTTGATTTTAGAGAGAGAGAGAGAGGAAGGGAAAGAGAGAGAACATCAATTTGTTGTTCCACTTATTTATGCATTCACTGATTGATTCTGTATGTGCCCTGACCAGGGATCAAATCTGCAACCTTGGCATATCTGTTGTTTTTTTCCTTAATTTTTTAAATTGATTTTTAGAGAGAGAGGAAGGGCGGGGGGGAGAGGGACGGAGCGAGGGAGAGAGAGAGAGAAAGAGACATTGACTGGTTGCACACACCCTGACTGGGGATCAAACCTGCAACCTGGGTAGAACCTTGGCATATCTGAAGGACGCTATTACGAACTGAGCCTTTAAGGATCATATTTGAACTGACATGACATTCAAAGTCTGTGTATGAGATAAAATTTTTTTCATTCCCACCCTGACCAGGTGGCTCAGTTGTTTGGAGTGTCATCTTGTACACCAAAAGGTTGTGGGTGCGATTCCTGGTCAGGGCCCATACCTAGGTGGTGGGTTCAATCCCAGGTCGGGGTGTGTATGGGAGGCAACTGATCGATGTTTCTGTCTTTCTCTCCCTCTTTCTCTCTCTCAAAACAATAAACATATTCTCAGGTGAGGATAAAAAAATTTAAAAAAATTTTTTATTTCAGGAAATAAAGCATTAAATTTTCAGTTTTCAAGGGAGCAAAGGAAATAAAAGAATTAAGAAAATGTTGTGAGGCATATATATGTACAATATCTTCTACCATTGTGATTCTCATCGAAATAGCTAAAACTTATAGAAGGTCATTAGAATAACATGAAAAACTTTAGTCTTCTTTATTAGCTTACTAGGGAAGCCATAATAAAATACTATAGAGTGGGTGGCTTAGACAACAGAATTTTATTTTCTCAAAGTTCTGGAGGTTGGAAGTCCAAGATCAAGGAGTTGGCAGTTTTGGTTTCTTCTAAGAGCTGTATTCTTGGCTTAAAGATACATGTTCATCTTCTTGCTGTGTCAACACAAGGCTTTTTCTTTGTGCACATGCATCCCTGGTATCTCTTCCTCTTCTTATAATGACATCAGTCCAAGTGGATCAGGGTCCCACCCTTAGGACATCATTTAACCTTAATTATGTTTTTAAAGTTCCTATTTTCAAATATAGTCACACTGGGGTTTACGCTTCAACATATGCATTTTTTTGGGGGGGACATAATTCAGTCCATAACGTTCTGTGAGAGTAGGAATATTTAATGTTAGTGAATTTTGCTTTTTGCTTTGACTTTTATTGTATTGACTTTTATTGGTACACTTAGACATTTAGGATTTATCAATACAATAGTGTAAAATTAATGTTTTATAATTTTTAGCAACAATTTTTTGTTTGATCATTTTTCTTTCTTAATTTATCATTTAAGTTGTGGGGTACTGGTTCTCAAACTTATTGGCATCAGGACCTTTTTCTGCTCTCAAAATGGTTGAGAGCCTAAGGAACTTTTATTTAGGTGGGTCATATCTATTGATATTTGTTGTATTAGAAATTGAAACAAATATTTAAAATACAAGAAGAGCCCGGCTGGGCGTGACTCAGTGGTTGAGCATCGACCTAGGATTGAGGCTATCAGGGTTTGATTCCTGGTCAGGGCACATGCCCGGGTTGTGGGCTCAATCCCCAGATCGGAGGCAGCCAATCAATGACTCTCTCATTATTGATGTTTCTCCCTCTCTCCCCCTCTCCTTTCTTCTCTCTGAAACCAATAAAGATATATTTAAAAAAAACCCCACAAGAATATACAAGTGTTCACAAGAGAGCAAGAGTCAAATAGGCAAACAAAATCTTAGTATTTTCTAGAGTCTGAATGTGTCTCCCCGAAATTCTTATGTTGAACCTAATCCCCAGTGTGATGACATTTGGAGGTGGGGCCTTTGAAAGGTGATGAGGACATGAAGGTAGAGCCATTTTGAATGGGACTAATTCCCTTACCCCTTCTACCCTGTTTAAAAACAGTGAAAAGATTGCTGTCTGTGAATCAGAAAGCAGGCCCTCACCTAACACTGATTAATTTTCAGCCTCTGGAACTGTGAGAAAAAAAATTTCTGTTATTTAAGTTACCTAGTTTATGATTTTGTTATACCAGCCCAAAGGGACTAAGACAGTATTCCAATTAAATAATTTTGATCTTGAGGATTCCCTGAAAAGATATCGGGGACTCCCCAGGGGTCACTGGAACAAACTTTGAGAACTGTGTGACTGTAGGGTTTTTGAAGTTATAAATAACATTGCTTTGTTTATTGATTAAATGCCTAGATCAAAGGGCCTTTAACATATGTTAGCTAATTTAGTAGTAAAAATTCACCAAATATAATATAAAGTATATTTTAATATACATGCAACTTTTAATAGAATGAGTTTTTAGTTAATAAAGTACAATTGTATCCTTTCTTTAAATATACAATGACATTGTAATTGGGAATGAGAATAGGTTTCCTAAATATACCTGTTAAAATTATAGTGACCTTTAGAGTTATTACTGATATTTGCAACCCTTATATCAAATGTCTTCCAGTATTATACTCTTAGCAGTGAACATGAGCACTGACTAGATTGAAATGGCAGTTTTAGACAGACATGAACTTTGAAATACCCATAACTGCTTTTAATGTAAAAAATTACACATGGCCAGTCTTGACATTTGTTTCAAATGATTCTAAAATCTCTATGAATTTTAAAAACTGTTTAAGAAGCATCTTCTTACTTGAATTTGCCTCAAATGTTCATATGGAAACAAACATATTGACGTTTTTCAATTGTGATATGAAATATGAGCTAGAAAACAGCTATTTATGAGATTAAGCCTACAACAATTATTTATTTATTTATTTATTTATTTATTTATTTATTATTTATTTATTTATTTATTTATTTGTTACTGATTTCAGAGAGTAAGAGAAAGGGAGAGAGAGATAGAAACATCAATAATGAGAGTCGTTGATTGGCTGCCTTCTGTATGCCCCCTACTGGAGTTGGAGCAATCGGGGCATTTGCTCTGACTGGGAGTTACACTGTGACATCCTGGTTCATGGGTTGATGCTCAACCACTGAGCAAGACTGGCCTGGAAAGGCTATATAAATTTTAATAAAAATATGAAAGACTTCTCTCTTATTAAACTGTCTTTTGGGTTTTTAGTTCTTACCTTCAGTTTTTCATGTTGAATTATTTCGATGCTTTATCATTCGTTTGTTTCTTTAATGCCTTTTAAAATTGTATGGTTTTTACTTATTGAAGATTTTACAAATTCTCACAAGGGTTTCAAACTTCATAGTTAAACTCTCATAAAAATAAAAGTTTTATGAGTTGTTCTGAAGGATAGAGGTGCTTCTTTTTATAATCTATAGAATACATTCCAATTATTGAGGCTGGGTTTTATTATTACATGACTCATTTTTCTTTTCATTTAATATTATTCAGTCACATGCTTTGGTATCTTAAGAAAAGTGAAGAATTCTGGTTCTGGCTATGCTTGTAGCTTGTATCAGCTACAGATGTGCTGCTGAGAGCAGTTGTAGAAGCTGGATCAATTATGTGATTTCCAAATGGCTGAAGGCAACAGAGAGCAACCAGAGGAGATAGCACATAAGGAATAAAGATTCCAGAGAGAAAGAAAAATGCATGGAGCTTAAGCTGACATTCTCTGGACCTTTTTACATTAAGATATCTTTTGATTTGTAAGTGACATAGGAAGAAAGGCTGAGGTGTTAAGCAGAAATGCTGGTAAAATTTTTCATCAGTCTTACAAGGTTGGAAAAACAAAAAATTGAAATTCAGGAATATCAGGGTAGTCAAGGCTTGAGGAAGCCAAGAGTATTGAATAAAGGGAACCACAGAAAAGTAATGCTGCACTCTGTGCTGTTATTTTTTTCCTGCAAGTTTTGTTGATTTGTAAGATGTGCAGGCAGGAAGCCAAGAATCCAAGTAGAAAGTGGCAGCTAAACATGTAGCCTTATTTAGAAGCTTCATGGTGCTAGAGAGACAGAAAATAGAGATGAGGTACTACCCAGAACAGGGGCCCTGGAAAATACTCCAGATTTTTAGGAAAAAGAGCAAACAGAAAATAGATTAGCTTCCACAAAGATTTAAACTCAGCATTAAAATTTCTCAGTCCCTGATTGGCCCAAGATGATCTACCGCTATTTAACTGTAAGACACAAGAACAGTAAATTATCTCTGCAAGCAGATAACATCATTCAGGGTTTATACATTTTTCCATATAAAATATTCAGCATTCAATTACAATGCAAGAAGACATCAGACCCCCTAGTTGATAAAGATATTTGATTTTCAGACTCAAAATGATTGTGATTAACGTGCTCAAGAATAAGAAATGAGCTGAAGAATTTAACAGAGAACCAAGTTTATAAAAAAAATCAAATGGAGATTTTAGTACTAAAAATATAATACATAAAATTAAAAACTCAGCTGATGGATTTAACAGAAGATTAGAACTAAGAGATCTTTTTGTCATTTTACTAATCCTAGAGCAGAAGAGAAGATTTGTAAATTTGGAGCATAGTTCAGTATATTTATACTTTAAAACACAATTAAAATATAGAAGGCACAGAAGAGAGCACAGGAGACATGTGAAACATGTGTAATTGCAGTCCCAGAAGGAGAGAAAAAAGAGAATGGGGCAGCCCTTGACCCTTTGGCTCAGTGTTTAGAGCATTGGCCCATGGACTGAAGGGCCATGGGTTCGATTCTAGTCAGGAGCATGTACCTTAGTTGCAGTCTCAGTCTCCCGCCCAGTCAGGAGCATGTGGGAAGTGGCCAATGTGTTTCTCTCACATCGTCTTTCTCTCTCTCTCTCTCTCTTCCTCTCCCCCTTCCACTCTCTCTCAAAAACAATGGAGAAAATAACCTCCGGTGAGGCCTGAAAAAAAAAGAATAGGGCAGAAGCACTGTGTGAAGAGATACTGGACAAGAATTTTCCCAAAGTGACAAAAGTCGTCAAACCACAGATTCAAGAATCTCTATAGACTTCAAGCAGAATAAACACAAAGTAAGCTACATCAAGGCACAATATGTTAAAATTGTTGAAAACTAAATACAAAAGAGACATTCTTAAATGTGGATAGAGAAAAAGACACAGTACTTGCAATGGAGCAAAAATAATTCTCAGATGATTCAACAAAAATGATGGAAATCAGAAGGCAAGAGAATGATGTTTTTAAAGTTATGAAAGGAAATAGCTGCTAACTTATAATTATATACCCAGAGAAGATATTCTTCAAAAAATGGAGAGGAAGTAAACTATTTTCATTATCAATTACATTTTGATAAAATAATCAAAACAGTTATTGCAGGCAAAGTAATTTTAGGAAGTAGGTTACCTTTTGGATCAGTTGTTTTCAGTGGGAAGTGAGAAAAAAGATCATATCAGAATATACATACATAGACTCCTAGCACTGCAAAATAAAAATCAAAATTCTGTAGGAGAATAGATATTTGAGGGGAAAGGATTTATACTGTTTGAAAAGCTTTGCCAGTTATTCTGATATTCCTGTCTTTTGCCTCTATTTTGGAAGTTGATATTCTCTGTTTTAGCCATGATTTATGTGGTCTCCTTTCAAATTTTACTTGAAATATATTTGCAGTGCACTTGTAAGAAAGCAACAGTGCTTTATAATATGCATTGGCAAGTTTTGTTTTGTATTTTATTCTTAATTTTATTGTTATTTTATATCATCACAGTTATTTTTCGAATTATGAACATTGCCAGAATATTTTGAGTGAGTACTAAATATGTACTTACATTAAAAATAAGATTGTGGCATAGTGTCTGTCATGTATGTATACTTAATACGTATTAATAGTTGCATCAGAGTCTGCATGTTAGATTCTATGAGTGAATTACAAAGAGGCAGGGTAAATGATTTTTAAATAAAGCATAATATTTGTCTTAATATTATACAGAATAAAGATAATAATTTGGGCTTTAACCCTAAAAACAAAGCTGAAAGATACAGGTCTATTAGGAACTCTTTTGTTTCAGTGCTCATTGTTGAAAACCTTTAAAAAATGTATTAGCCCTATTGCTTATATCTTTTAACTTTATACCTAAGTCATGTAATACAAATAATAGATAACCAGGATATGGGTGCTTTTAAGATATAAAATAAGATGTTGAACTTTTTAATAAGTTGACATTGTCCTCCTTTCCTGATCCCTAAACTCCATGAAGCCATTGAATCTTCTTGATATTATTGGCTGAAAGATGATTAAGACATTAACTTACTTTAATAGCAGAAATACAGACTGTCTGGCTTCCAGATATAGAATAATAAGCAATACTATTCAAAATGTTAAATAATTTAGTTATTTATTTTAAATAGCTAAATTATTGTGGTTGGCTCATTGGTTTGAAGTTTTCTTTAAAATTAAATATTATATAGCTATATCAATAATTCTATGAGTTTACTTCAGGACAAAGTAATTTCTTTAGTGTTTACATTGTAGAGTTCAGACTTTTATCAAGCACTTATCTGAGATCAAGTTCCAGATTGCCCTCTGAAAAAAGCCTACCTCTCTCTATAAAATAAGCAATTTTAATTTCCTATTGTGTGTTTTTATCTGAGGATAATGTTGGACTCAGCCAGCTAGACTAGTTGTTTAGATTTCTAAAAAGGAGAGAGGTGAGAAGGAAACATATTCTCAATGTTTTGTTGAAATTGATGAGGCCATGTGTGAATCTTGAGCCTTCTGACATCCATAACTGCTAAATTCTTAAAAAAAAGGAATATAGTTTTTTCATGTTTCTGAATACATATTTTACATTTAATAAAACTGACCATATTGATCGTCAGAAATAATAAGCTTGTGAATAAATAAAGCAGTCACTTGTAAAGTTATAGGTAGAGGGAATAAAATAGGCAATATGAGTGCATGTTATTCACTTAATAGTGAAGGTGATTTATGGATATTACATTTTCCTGGCTTATAAATGGTAGCATTAATAGTTGGTCTAGTAGAAAGAGGATA
The DNA here is from genome assembly GCF_054644295.1 of Miniopterus natalensis. Classification (NCBI taxonomy): domain Eukaryota; kingdom Metazoa; phylum Chordata; class Mammalia; order Chiroptera; family Miniopteridae; genus Miniopterus; species Miniopterus natalensis. Next base: position 145,469,429 of record NC_142081.1, read on the forward strand.
TATCTGCTGCCATTTCTGCTGTCTTTTATCAGTGTTGCTACAGATGAAGATATATTTTCTGGTTAGATATGGGTAAAGGAATGGGACATAAGCTCTTTTCCAAATGGAATAAATATTAAAGTATGGCATTCTCTTTAAATTTTGACAAATAACTTCTGCATTAAGATATACTATATATCCAGATTCGATTTGTCTTTTGTGAGATCCAGATTGGATTACATTTTCCATCAAATGTGTAATTAAAAAAATTTTTAGGCACTAAGGTCACTGAAATATGTACATAAGTGATATTTAATTATATTATAAATAATATATTTTTGATTTATAAACTAAACTTCCCTCAGCTATGATCTATATTTGATACATATTGTTTTACTTCTAATTAGCTGAAGACTCTGAGGCTTCAAATTGTTGAGTATGTTTAAGTCCTAGTATAATCCAGTAGAGAACATTACATAAAATGACTTCTCTCTACTCACAGAATACATTATAATATAGTGCTTTACTAAACTGCATATAGATATTGAAATTAAAACATGGATACATATACCTGCAAACTCAATTACCCTGATAAAGTTGCAGCTATAAAACATACAGCTTACACATAGAGTGTAATAGTCTAAGTCAACATCATAACTAATAGTGGTCTTCTGAGTGCATCTGTATTTAAACTCTATTGCCTTATTGATTAAATAGCAGCAATAGCCTAGATATTGGGGCAGTTATTTAGGCAAAGTATCTCTGTATCATTGAAATGGAAGATGGGAGGTGAGGGAGTGTGACTTATCTATATTTTTGGATGGAATGATTCAAGTATGTATTTGTTTACTCTGCCTGCTCCTTATAGGTATATATTCTTCTTGGCAGATGCATTGGGTGACAATAAACCAAACTCAATCAGTCTTAAATAGAAAGGGAATTTACTGGCACATTTTAGAGTAGGTTTAGCTCAGGCACTGTTTCAAGCTCGAATGATGTCACCAGGACCTGGCTTCTCTTTTTGCTTTTGAGAACCTCATCTATATTTGTTTTGTTCACAGATAGGATTTTCCTAATAGTGACAAGATAGCTGTTGCACCTAATAGCCTCACAGTCTCTTGTTCAAGTGTAGTGAGAAATTAGTATTTCTGCTCCTGGATAATTCAAACAAACATCCATTTCGAATAATCTATTGGTTTGTGATGTTTACTTATCATGTATTAAATTCTTATATACATTTTTTTGTTGTTAATCCTAACCCAAGGATATTTTTTCCATTAATTTTTAGAAAGAGTGGAAGGGAGGGAGGAGGGGGAAGACAGAGAGAGAGAGAGAGAAACATCGATGTGAGAGACACATGGATCAGTTGGTTGCCTCCCACACATGCCCTGACCAGGGCTGGGAACCAAACCTAAACCCAGGTACGTGCCCTTGCCCTGGAATCAAACCCACGTCCCTTAGGTCTGAGGGCCAACATTCTAAACCACTGAGCAATGCTGGCCAGGGCAGTTTCTGAGCTACTTAGATTGTTCACACAGCTAACATAGGGCAGGGGTGTTGCGGAAGAAAATTTTTTTTTGTTATTAGAACTTCTTTGAGAATAGTGTTATTTCAGAGGATGGATGTGATAGCTCTTCCAGATTGTTATTAGAGAATTGTTTATAAACACTTGTAATAATGTTTATAAGAATTGTACCTTCTTGGTACAAATGAAATTGTTTTTTAAGTGAAAAAAGTAAAAAACTTATAATTGGCTGTAAGTGGTATAGAAAAAATATTTTATTTAAAAATCTTTAATAACTGGATTTCTTACAAAACTTTTTTTAATTCTAAGAGATTTTCAAATAAACCCCTTAGTTCTTCTGTATATATAATCTTTGTAATCGAAATGATAATTTGGCTTTTGTCTTTGCCAGCATTATTTTTGTTTTGCTGTTTTGTTGCCTTGGACAGAAATTGCAACAATATTTAACTATAATGGTGGTATCTGACATACTATTCTGTTTTTAATGGGAATGCCTTTAGTTTTCCCCTTTAAGCATGGCATTGATTTCTAGCTTAACATGAATAATTTTTATAATTTAAAAATATTTATTATTTCTGGTTTTATAGTATTTTTCAATTTGGAAAGTATGTTTAATGCTTTTTTTGTTATCTAATAAGTGGTATAGAAAAATGAGGTCATAATGTGGTAGATCTCATTAAACGTGCTGACATGATAGATTTTTTTGAGAGATTTTCTTATATGAAGCCACTTTTGAATTTTTGAGGAATGGGAGGCAATTCTCTTAATATACCATTGAATTGATTTTGCAAGTATGTGCCTGTCTCACAGAACTTCTCCCTGGCTAACATTTCTCCAGTAGAGACTGCCTGTTTTATATGGATGCAGTAATGTTATAGAATGTACATCCTTTAAACACAATACAAAACTTTCATCAAATGATATACAGGAGAAGTCTTTAGGTACATTTTAAAATATAATTTTGGCAGAATATAAAATTCACCTGTAGATGTTCTGTAGAGCACACTCAGTTATCAGCAAAGGGATGTTCATCTTCAGTGTCACTGGACTAAGAGAGACAGCATAGTATTAAAACATGCAGAGCAACTGTTTGTTAATAGCTATGTGAATTTTTTGATTATCAGGAAGCTATGTTTTCATATTTTACATTTTAAACATAGTTTGTTAAATATATAGGAATTTTATAGGGATTTAGTTATTACATAAAAAATTGTTAGAGGTTTTAGGTTAATGTATATACATTATAATTGTTATTTTAGCATAGAACATCCAATTTTTAGAAAGGAATCATGTTGAGATCTAAGATGGCAGTAGAGAAGGTGGAAGTTACACTCACCTCCTCCCAGGATCAAACTGGAATTACAATTAAATTATAGAAAAATCCACCTGAATAACCAACTGAAGACTAGCTGAACAGAAGTCTTATTATAACCAAGGATTTACAGAAAAAGCCACATCAAAATTTGGTAAGAAGGGCAGAGACAAGAAAAGGGCTGGTCCCGCACCTATGTGCAGTAGTTGAGAATCTGGAGGGATATCTCAGCTCAAAGGTCCCTCCTGAGAGGCCAGGGGTCTCAGTCCCACTCTGGACTCCCCAGCACAGAACACCAGAGCCAGGAAGAGGAGCCCACAAAACATCTAGTTGTGAAAATCAGCACAGATTCTACCTGCCTAGGTGAGACAGGAATCTGCTAGAAATCCAGTTACACTCTAAAGGGTTAATGCACAAAGTCTCATTCTTGGTTACCCTGAGCTCCAGCCGAAGGAAGACGACTCAGACGGTTGTATGACTTTGGGGAGAAGGCTAACGGGACAGCCACCAGTGTCTCTGTACTGAGTTCCTCATCCATATCACACATAGACACCATCTTTCTTGGGTAGAGCACTACCCTCCATAGGAGATCAGCCTAAGGTGATCAGACTTCTTGGGGAGGAGTCTGCTGGCTATGGCTAGCCTGGGCGGTGGTGCAGACTTTCTTTGAGGACTCTTAAGGAGGTCTAGGTGGACTTGGGATGTCAGATATGAACAGGGAAAGACTGAATTATTTGCCGCTAGGGCAAGGATCATTTTCCCCCATTCCACTTGACTGGCACTGTTCCTGCCATGGGTGATTCACTAGCCCCGTTCTCCTGACTCCCTGTCCCTCCCACCCACTGAGCTCTCTCCTTGCAGATGAGTCAGCTAGCTGTTGCCAGCCTGGGTCCACAATGCAGACTTTATTGGAAAGGTCTCAAGGAGGTCTGGGAATACTCAAGGGGTGGTAGAGACTGAGTTTGGCCCTAGGGCAAGGGTCATTTTTTCCTTGCATTCCAGTGCCACCGTTCCTCTCCACACAACTAAATCTTGGTCTGTATTAGCTTGATGAATTCTACTGACCTCACCCTGAAAATTCCCTGAGACCCTGCCTTGCCACAAATATCCACAGGCCTGTAGTGGGTAGCAGCTGGCCTTAGTGTACTCTGAGACTTTTGCTGTGTGGCCTCAAACCCAGCACTGGCATTAAGTTTGGTCTGTATCACCCTTGCGAACACCAGTTGCCCCTAGCTGGTGACTCACTGAGAATCTACTCATGCAACTTGCATATACCACCAGAGGCTCTTTCAGTGATTGAGCCTAACAGGCAGCCTATAGGTGGAGGTGGATCTCGGGGTGCCTTAGGCCTTTTGCTGACCTGCCCCAGACCCAGTGCTGGTTGAAGCCAGCCTTGGTACACAGCTTGGCCTTTCTGATACACCCCCAGGCACAGCAGACGCAACTGCAAACTATGGATTGCTTTGTAGATCCAAATAGGTAGCTCAAGGCTAGTCACAAGCAGTGCCTGACATAGACCTACACCAGAGTTCCTCACAGGAAGCCCAAGAACCAACGCACCTGGTGACAGGCTTCAGACTACATCAGAACATGACCCAATTAACCATTACTGCCCTGTTATTTCCTCCCATAGCCTCTTCAAACATGTGTCAGATCAAGGGCTTTATGTTGTATTCTTATTCTGGAGCATTCTCTTTTAGACCCTTCCAATAGAAGTCTAACTCTCCTTTATATAGCTCTTGAAGTTTCATGGCCAGTCAGGGTAATATCTTGGTGTTTGAATACCTTCTTCTTGGGTTCAGCTAAACATTCTGACTCACAAAACTACCATAGGCCACACTTGGAATGGCTAGTTTAGGAGAATGGGAAGATAGCTTGCCTGCCAAAAGTGCCAGGACTTCTCCCGTAGAAGTCTTTTTAGCAGTCACGCAGACATAGCTCAGGTGCAAGGATAGTTGATACATATCTGATACATACATATTAGAACGCCAGTGATATTCTCCCTGGATTAGGATTCTCACTCTACAGAGGAACCAGTATCTCTTGTAACTACTCCATAGGCATAGTTTCCAGAGTCCCCATAAGGGACATGGCAGCTACAAGTGATAAAGATATGGTTCCCTGTCAAGTATTTATAGTTCTCCAAGTACAGATACATCTTACCAACCAGGGGACATTTTGCGTTAAGTAATGTTGCCTAGCCACCCAGTCGGCATATTCTTTTTTCAGGTTATCAGGGGAATAGGACTAGCAAAGGGTAAAGGGTTTTATTAATCCTTTGTTCACGGTCTGCTCCCTGTTCTTTGGTTAACAGTATTCACCTAGAAAAAGATAATCAGCACATTTTATGACCAACAGTATTTTCATTATTCAGTGGGCCTTCAATGTTCATTTTCTACCTTAGTTGATTAGAATAGTTTTTTGGCCAATTAGTTTTATAGGGCCTAGCATATTTTTTAGTTCTGTAGATCACAGGTAAATTTACAATAGGGAAAAGTACGCGAGAGTTTAATAAACTAAACACAATACAATTATTTTTTATATCCTTTGTATAAAACATGTGTCTTTTATTTTTGGAGATATATTTAAAATATAAACTATCAGTAGGGGATCTAGGCAGTCTGAAATTAAAGTCAAGATTTTACTTTATCCTCTTGGCTTGGGCTTTTAAAACTCAGTCTTTGTACACGTTACTCTGTGAATTTTATTTTTATTGGTAATCGTGACAAGGTAGCAGAAGATACTGGTCAAGTAAGGCCACCCTGTGGCTCTGCCTGGCTTTGCTGCTGACACACACAGAGGCTCAGCTTGCTTAGATTCTGCCTTTCCTCTAGACTCTACATTTCCTAGCAGATATCTCATTCAATTCCATGGCTTTAGATACCATTTATGTGCAGATTACTAGCAAATTTCTATCTCAAAACCCTCACTCCTACTGTAAATATTTTTAATTAACTGCATATCAACACATTTCTACTTGGATATCTAATGGGCATTTCGAATCACCCATGTCAAAACAGAACTTTTGATTTTCCCCACCAGTCCTTCTCATTCAATCTAGTAAACTAGTTGTTAAATAGTACCAATTTACTTTTCCGAAAAACTTGGGAGTTTTAATCATCCTATAATCTATTTGATACATAAATCCTATCATGTACTGCCTCTACTCAAGATGCTCCACTGATTTCCTCCACTTTAAGAATAAAATCCATTCATTTAATCATAATTTATAAGGTTCTTAATGATAATAGACCTAGCCCACCTCTTCAATTTTATCTTCTGACACTTTTCTCCTTACTTACACTTTTGTATTTTGTTTTTCATTTTCTTTGAACATGCCCAACTGTATCCTGTTTTCAACTATTTTGCTTTTATTATTCCTTCTACCAGGAATGACTTTGCTGTTAAAAAACTTTTCCCTTATTTCATTCAAATTTCTGCTCTAATATTACATTTTCAGAGAGGTCTTCTCTGACTAGCTAATCTAATCACACACTCATGTAGTATTTTTTTACTTTTCAACATTATATATAATATTATGCATTGATTTATATATTTGTTTAAAATTTAAGCTTCATGAAGGTAGACATTTTTATTGACTTTATCACTTAGGAAGGGCTTGCTATATAGTGGATACTCAGTAAATATTTGCTAAAAGAATCAAAGAGTGATCAAGAATAGGGAGTTGAAATATACCACAAGAAACCTTGGACTCCTTATGCCATGGAAGCTAATTTTACTAGATAATTTGGTGAGACGAGTATGGATGTTCTTGGGTATTTGGATGAAGAAATTTGCAAGCAAAATGTTGAAGGTACACTTAGGCTTCTTTTTGCTGCTTATAGTAAAATGTGAGTGGGGAAGACCTATTAAGCCAAATGCACCAGGACTTGATGATTTGGAAAATATTCAGTCTTGATTATATATAATTAACAAGATATGGAAAGTGTGCTCTGGAGAGAAAGCCAAGGCTGTGACTGAACAATCTTTTGCTAGTGCTTTGGAAGGACTGGAGTAGTTACACGGAGGGCTCTTTGAAGAAAGTAGGTGTGTGACTGATGGATCCCTGCAGTCACCTCAGCAGAAGCCAAAAATAGAGATGGGATAATCTAGGAAAAATCTGTGGAGGAGTCTCTTGTGTGGAGTGAGTTACAGGGTTCATGAGAATTTTATATCAGTAGCAACAATGCCAGCTTGGACTGAAAGGGACAGAGAAGGAGAAAAGAAAGAAGGCTCTGAACAGCAGAATTCTATAGGTAGGAAACAGGCTGATAAAACTGCTGAGCTGGAAGCATATGCTACCCTTCATAAAAAAGAAAGGTTGACTTGGAGGGCAGAACCTTGGCCCCTGAGTGTAAAGCTGTGAGCCACAGGGTCTGGTCTCAGAGCTTGAAAACTTACGGAGTTTGCCTACCAGGATTTTAAAATTGCTTGGGATGGCTGACTTGCTTTTTTTGTTTTGTTGTTATTTTCTCCCTTTTTGAATGGAAAGGCCTATGTTTAGAGTTCTGTGATTGTCCCATCATTGCATTTTGAGAGATAACTTGTTTTCTAGTTTCCCTGGTCCGCAGATGGAGAGGAATGCTGCCCCAGATGGAACATATTTAGAGTCTCATCCATACCTGATTTATATGATTTACATGATGCAACTTGGGACTTTTGAGTTGATGGGATTCTGACGAGATTTCATGCTCTGAGTTGCTGCTGTAATGGGTTGAGACATTTGGAATTGTGGGGATGTAGTGAATGCATTTTGAATGTGGGAAGGATGTGAATCTTTGGGGACCAGAGGGCTGACTGTGGTGAAAACAGGAACATACCCCCAAAGATGTCTAAATCTTAATCCCTGGAACCTGTGAATATATTACTTAATATGGTAAAAGGGACTTTATTGATGAGGTTAAGTTAAGGATTTTGATGTAGAGGTATTATCCTGGATTATTCACACATACCCACTGTAATCACAAGGGTGCTTATAAAATGGACTGAGGAATGTCAAAGTCAGAGAAGGCAATGTAACAACAGAAGCCAAGGGAGAGAGGGCAATGTGATGATGGAAGCAGAGGTTGGGATGATGTGGTGCCATAAGCCAAGGAATGGGGATAGCCTTTAGAAGTTGGAAAAGGCATGGAAACATAACCCTGCTGGCACACAGTTCCAGTAGTCATTGTATCAATTGTTTATTAATTAATCCTCAAATTCAGTTGAAGTCCAACTGAATACTCTTAATTAAAAACTCAGCTGTAAAATAACTTCCTAATAATAAAGGACAGCCTCTTTACTCTTTGGCTTTTTCTTTTTGTTCTTATACTTTCTGGAATGTAGATGGAGTAATTGAATTTGTAGTAGTCATTTTATGACTATTATGTAGCGAAATGAGAAAACATTCAAGAGAATCTCAAATATTTGGGTACTGATATTATTGAGCCACTGAATCAATGCTTCCATAACCTATTTCTGGACTTCTTGCTTTATGAGACAAATAAAACTTTATTTTTATTTTTATATACTTTTGAGAGAGAAAGGGAGAGGGAGGGAAGAGAGAGAGAGATAGAGGGAGAGAGAGAGAGAAACATTGAAGTGAGAGAAAGATTGATCGGTTGCCTCCCACACGCATCCTGACCAGGAATTGAATCCATGACCCCTTTCTGTGCACAGGACGGTGCTCAACCAACTGAACCACACTAGCCAGGGCAAAAACTTTATTTTTAAAGGCAACATTGGGTTTGTTGATGTTTGTGGACAAATGCATTTCTATCTGATATTCTTATAAAATAAGCTGGGGCCCGGCCGGGTGTGGCTCAGTGGTTAAAGCGTCAAACTAGGATCCAGGCCATCAGGGTTCAATTCCCGGTCAGGGCACATGCAGCGGTCTGCAGCTGATCAATGACTCTCTCATCATTGATGTTTCTATCTCTCTCTCTCCCTCTCCTTTCCTCTCTCTGAAATCAATAAAGATATATTTTAAAAAATAAAAATAAAAATAAGCTGGGAAGTCAGTGACAGTAATTATGCTGAAAGAAAGGATGTAAAAGTGAAATTTCTTCATGAAATGATAAAATCAAATGTCATATAACATCAGTAGCATATGTGTACAACAGCACCTATAAACATGTAATAATATCTGTCCAGATATGTAAGATATTTTGGTTTATACTTGTGTTAAATTACTGATTCGTAGAATATGATTTGACTCTTGCTTATGTGTGCTACATATATATGCGGGGAAGAATGTGGCAACAGTTAGTTATATTTATCTTTGAAAACTCAAGCAAAAGGAGAAATGGTGTGCCTTTGATTTAATTTTATGGAACATGTAGACTTGAAAACTTGCATTGGGATCAGCAATGCATAGCACCAACTATATTCACAGCATAGAAGAGTGATCTGTAAACAAAAGGGATTCCACCCAAGTGGCAATCCATACTCTGCTCTGTTCAGAGAAAGCAATTGATAATCAACAGTATGCTTTCTAATTGTAGATTGGATTTGAAACAAGAAGTAAAAAGTATGAATACATTTAAATTGCAGTCATTATATATATATATATATATATATGTGTATTTTATGTATGGATAATGAAGAAATGAGTAATGGATACAACTGTTTAATCACACTGAAGTAAGAATGTTGACAAGGGGACAGGACAGATTTTCATATGAGCTATTGAAATAAAATAGAAATTTAATGCCAGTAAAGACCATTATGATTTTATGTGGTTTTTTTCAAATAGCATATCTTAGTATCTTGAGTGGTCTGAACTCATTATTTCTAAGCCAAAATACTATACTTTTTAATGTTGAGGACATTTTCTCAGGATTTTAAAAGACAATTAAACTGCAATACAAATAGGTTGAGACAGAAATTTGGACTTTTTCCCAGTACAATGTCTTTTTTAGTCTACGGAGAAAGAAACTGATGATGTATTACTTAGCTAATATATAACCACATCCAAATGTTGCAACAGACCATGAAGAAATAATTTGCAGGACTGAAAACTAGAGTGGATTAGAAATATACTTACTGCCATCTACCAAGTTGAAACATTCAACCTTCCAGCTTTTGGCCATAAAAGGTTAGAACTTGTCATCTGTTAGAGTGCTGAAAATAGTCTTCATTGAGCCATCTCTCCACAATTTCTGGGTCATTTGTGTTTAATATGAATATCCAGACTTATCTGGCAGCCACTGAACTCAGTGACATTTATAATAATCTATGATTGTGAATTTGAAATTTCTAATTTAGTAGACGCTAGCATGAGAAATCAATTGTAAATATAACCTAAATTATAAATTAAGCCACCCACCATTGAGTTTCGTAAAGCTACCTTGGTGGAAGGCTGCAGACAATATTATCCTTCTCATTAAAATAAAACATATTTTATTGATAATTTTAAAAAATTGTTTTTTGTTATCATGAAAATTAAGAAAAATATTTTTAAAAAATTATGTATAATTGATGATCTTCATGTACACAGATTACCCATTGAGTGTGTAGGTGCCAAACTTTAAGAAACATTAGTATTGAAGCTATAGACAAAGGATCTCCTTTATTTTGAGTATTAAATGTCTTGTTTGTTTCAATGCTCTTAGGTAATCACAAATATCCTTAATGTAGGGAATCAGAATTTCCCCACCATCTTTCATTCATATGAAATTCATATTGACACTCCAGTACACAGAGTCAGAGAATATTCTTAATCGCGTTATTTCATTACTTGATGACTAGATCCACAACCTTATCTGCTCAGGGGGGTGTCTATAAATCTGTCCTGCTGAGCCTACTTTCACACTTCATTTTCTGATTGCCACCAACACATCCCCCATACACTTTTTAGAGGAGTATGAAAAAATTCTAATTCATTATATTCACTAACTTGTGAATATAACAGGAAGATAGATTGTTTCTTATAACAACAAGAATAGTGAAGACAAACTTAGTCTCTTCATAGTGTTAGGTGATGCCTTTGATGTGACTCAGTAGTCTGAACACTGTAGAATAATCTAGTTAAAGTATATACGAGTAATTGGTCCCCTTTCTTACACAGCATTTCACAGATGGCTTCAGACCCAGGCAACCTAGTTTCAGAACCATCAGTGTGTATAAACATCGAGTCTCTGCTTATTACCTATAACTATGAACACTGTATTTTTATCTTGATACTACAATGAGGCACAGAAAACTCTTAACTCACTTACCAAACCTGTTTTGGACTTTGGTTTTGTAAGATCTGGAGGTATATGTATGAATTTATATAAGAAGATGTATTCTTAATATGTTTATATTAATACTAAGATATATTTAGACTGAGTGGAGTTTGGAATCTAGTGGCCAATGGGTTGAATTTAATCTGCAAGTAGACAGTGGCCAGTTCATAGTTATAAAAAAATTGAATTAGTTGTCAACATTTGTAATTTATAGGATTTCATATAAAAATCCAGACTTTCATCTTTTCTTAGAAATGAAAGAAACAAAACAAACAAAACACCTACCTAATAACAACAATCAACTGGGGCTGATTAAATGCTGCCCTTGGAGGTGAGGATGAGTGATCTTCAGTGCACCATTTTCCATTAAACACTTATTTGCCTGCCTGGCCCAGCAGACATTTGAATTTTTCATCCTTGAGAGTGTAGTGTCAATTAATCTTATACAGGTCCTTTAGTTTTATTTAAGATTTATTACCCTTAACATTATTTCATTTGGATGTGCGCAATTATCTGTTATTATTCATTAAGTGATATTCTTTCTTTTCCCTTTAAAAAGAATTTGGGTTTGCAAAAACGGGAAGAATATACTCATATTTAGTAGCTCTATGCAGAAGTTCATGTTGCATTACACAATAATAAATGTTAATGAACTTTGAACATTTACATAGTACTAATTTACCAAAATAGGCAATACAAATCTTGGCTGCTACTAGATAATCCACCACAGAGGATATAATAATTACAGAAAACTATAACCTGTTTATATGTGTTACCTCTTGGTGAAATTTTTTGAGCACAAAACTTTTATGTAATTTTTGATTATTTGGTGAAACCTTTCAGTATAGCTGCATTTACTCATATTTACTCTAGCTCAGAACTTGGCAGTGTAGCTTCAGGTATGCTATATTAAATTTTTTACTCAGCTGAATTACTAATACCAGTGTTGACATGAATTGTTATTTCAGCAGATATATTAGGGAATCTAGGTAGCTTTTTATCAACTTTACTCACTTTCATGTTGGAATGGTTGAAACTGCATAGAACAACCTTGTACTCCAAAGCAACAATAAAGTCAAATCTAGTAGCTTACATTTGAATTCTGTCTCTCCTAATATACTTGTCATAGGCTCAAGGCTCTGTGAGTGTAAATGTGGAACATGTCCTGCACCTTACAGCCTAGGTTCAGAAGGGGCATTATGTAACTTACACTGTATTCTCTGTGTCAAAATAAGGCACAAGACCAGCCCAGTTCAAGGGGGAATGATATGGAGTAAGGCATGACTTCATAGGGATAGGAGGAATTTTGGTGGCTATCTTTGTAGAATATCATGACTGTTATTCTTGTGGTTATAATTATTATCACCACCACTACTACTCTTTAGTCAAAGAAAGCAAGAAAGCATTATTATGCCTGGACTGCCAAAATAGCCTCTCTTAACTGATATCTCTGCTTCCAATCCTGTTTTCCTTTTTTCCCCCAAACCCACAACCTTGGCGTATCGGGATGATGCTCTAACCAACTGAGCTACCCAGCCAAGGCAGAAATTTATTTTCTTGCAATCTGGTGGTTAGAAGTCTGAGATCAAGATGTTGGCAGTGATTTCTTCTGAGGCCTTTCTCCTTGGTTTGGAAATGGCTCTCTTATTCCCATGTCTTTACACTGTTGTTCCTCTCTGCACGCTCATGTCTATGTCCAAATTTCCTCTTCTTATAAAGACACTAGTTGTAGTGGATTAGGGCCCACCCTAAAGACTTCATTTTAACTTAACCTCTTTAAAAACCTTATCTGCAAATATAGTTACATTCTGAAGTACTAAGGGTTAAGACTTTAACATATGAATTTTGGGGGAACACAGTTCATCCCATTACACTCCCAAGCCTCACTAAATTAATAAGTAAAATAATAAAAAGGTGCAATACAACATAAAAGAAATGAGGGAGAGGAGATAATAATTGATAAAAGATTTTCAATTTTTAAAAATGGAAAACTACTGGGCAAATGGTAGATGTAAAAGCTGATGGGGTAAAGGTTAAAAGGTAGACCGGATAAAGCTGTTATGTAAATACCTTAGTAGGGTGATGCCAACAAGAAAGCCAGTTCACATTATAGTACCTTGAATGTCAATTACCCTGGAAGGTGGCAGGTGGGACTGAAAACATCAGGATTGGTGATAATCTGGATGAGAAGCACAATCTCTTGTAGTGAGGCAACTTCCTCAACCCCACTCTAGGAGAAGATGTGAGGTCTGTTGGTGGAGAAATTAAATGACAGAGTCACTGGACTTGCAGACACTCATTATAGAAGAGGAAAGGGGTGATATAACAAACATGGAGGGTATTTCTAGACTCCAGATTGGGGTTTCTAAATACCATTCTCCACTAAAAGGATCAGAGCTCCTTGGAGAAATGACTGATTCCAGGTCTGGAGCAGGAATTGTATATGATGCACTTGAAGCATTTTGTCATACCAGAGAGCAAGAAAGCTATGAAAGACTACTAGGGTCATGACAAAAGGATTCAGAGGCTCACTCAGATAGGTTCTTACTGACCAAAGATGGGATAATTTCAGCATCAATGAGTAATAGAACTCCAGTGGGTTGAGATAACTCAAATATATTAAAATACATGAGTTTAAAATTAGAATTTAAAAACTTATTGATTAGTGTTGTAAGATGCAAGAGTCCAACTTTGTACTTTGAAACTGGTAAATAAGAGGGAAAACCCAAGCTTTTTCTACATGAACTGTACCTGAGAGCAACTAAACAATTGATGATGGAAGTGCTATTTCAGCCCATAAATGAAAAAGAATTTTAGAATTATAATATCATTTTGGAACCTCTAAAAAATTACTAGATTTAGTCAGCAATCATCTATGGCTGCTAACATTGCAGAATGAGAGAGAATAAGCTATTACATGTGTCTCCTGGTAGAAGTATGCAGCTCCACCTATGAAGTAATTTTGCTCCCCCCACAAGAAAATTGAATTTGAATATGATCAGGCCTTTATACCAAACTGCTAGTTTATAGGAAATATGAGGGATGGACACATAGATATTCAATCAGGAAAAATAAAAAGTGTGGGAAACTCTAAAAAAAACTTAGCTTCTTCACCAAATAAGTTAAAAGGGAAAAATAATGATGGAGAAGAAACTTATAGATTACAAGAGGTTTAAAAACATTTAACCATTTGTAAGAATAAACTTTAACTGGGCTATGATTAAAATACATACTTTGTGTTATATTTATATATTTATATATTATTATAGATATGTTTAATATACACAACTTTATGAGGCAGTCATAAAAATTTGAACTCTGAATAAAGAATCAAATCATTGATTTTTTTAAGGTTTATAAAAATGGTTTTGTGGTTATGTGAAAAATGGTTTTGTGGTATATTCCTTATTTTTTAGTATTGATGAAATTCTATGATATTTTGGATTTGCCCCCTACATCTTCGGTTGGATTAGAAAACCAATTTGGATATGAGTTAAGGATTATTGACCTTGGGTGGTGGGGTGTATGGGAATTTTTATACTATTATTCATTTTTATGTGTTTTTAATTTTTCATAATTAAGACAAGAAAATCGAGAGTTTAAATAAAAGTTTATATACAGAATGGGGAGAGAGTTCCAGGTATCTTTCCCACTCACCTAAATTGTCAGCTGGGCTTGAGAAATGACTGACATTTCGGGGGGGGACCATATTCAAGGTGAGTGGTGATTCCATCCCAGCATAATGAAGTCTGTATGTTTCAGCCGAGTCTTTCCTGAAACTCTAGGGAACAGTGGAAGTTACACAACCAGTGGAAAGTTATTGCACCTGGATGAGGCCCAGCACTGTGAGTTTTAAACTGGTTTAGGTCTCAATACTGACTGTACATTAGAAGTAACCAGGAAGCTTCAAAAAACATTAAAAACTTTTTTTTTAAATGCCTGCACCTAATTTCCATTGGCTTTAATTTGAATGAGGTGGAATGAGGCACTGTTATTTTGAAAAGCTCCCCAAATGATTCTCTTGTGCAGCTTGGGCTGAGAACCACTAATCTAGATTGAGCTTCTCAAAAGCAGAACCCATGCTTAATTTGTACATAGTAAGTTTTTCAGAATTTTACATAAAAATAAGCATCATCACTGATGGTGGCTGCAAGTTAGAGAAGTAAAGGTGAAACAATATTGCTTTCCCTACTCCACCTAATCTTTGCACACCATCTGATCAAGTGGATCATTGTACCCCAATTTTCAAAGAAAGAAGACCATTTTTATTAGGTTGTACATGCAAAGGTGCCATAAACAACCCGCCTCAATTATCTTTAACTCTGTTCCCAAGGCAGAATACTCGTCAGATTTGGGCCTTCTTCCTTAGGATGTGTGTGGCTAGCAAAAGAAGCTGTAGCAGTTACCCCTTTGGGGTTGAGTTTTTTTTTTTTTTTTTTTTTTTTTATGGTGCATGAGAATCATCTGTGAGGCTTGTTAAAAGTGTGGATTCCTGGACCCAACAAGATTTGATTCATCAGATCTCGAATGAGAAACTGGGAGGCTATGTATCCAATAGGTTGATATCAATGCAGGTGGTCCGTTGATCATAATTTGAAAAAGCATTGTGAGCATCACAGCATTTTTATCCTGTATCTAGGATTTGGTCTTCTTAACGTCTTTTTGCCTAATTTATATTGTCATAAATGGAGACCTGTCCTTTAGTGGTCAGTGTCTCACATCCTATTTTGGAGCTTATTTTAAATTTGCTTATTAAATCCTAAGCATAATTTTTAGAAGCAAGATCCTGATTTTACTGTTGTATCTTACTTAGTGAAGCAAAGTTCAGTAGCATTATGAACTTTCTGGATGAATGGAAAGAAAGGAAAAGGAAGCATTCATTGAAGGGATCAAGATTTCATTTTTGCTTTTATGAAAAGTTCCCCTAGACTATATTCCTTTATCTCATCATTTACACTTAATTTTCCCCCATAATCTCTTATTAGTGATGACTTATACAACTGTTGAAAGCAATAGGAAAGTAATCCCAACATGTCAATAGTTGGTTATTTTTACCTATATAGGGTAAAGAGAAATATAGCACATGTATAACATTCAAGAAACTAGATTAACATTATGTATTTGAAGTTATGCTCTCTCCATATTTCTACATTTATATTTCATAGGTTTATATAAACACAGAATTATGCAAGAAGTTCCTTTTCTTCTAAATTTAACTTTCTGCAAGTTCGTAGATCAAAACAATCCTGCATGCCGTAACCAAAGTGCATCTTTTCTATCAGCCACAAAATAATGGCAGGGATTTGTTCATTTGAGACAAGATAACATGGACCTTTGCATAAATTTTTAGAATTTAACCTATTTATATAAAAAAGGTACTTTTGTATAAGAATTTCTCTTAAAGAACTTTCTTTTTCCCCAAATTATTATTGGTTTTAAAATGTCGGCTTTAGACATTTTACTATATTTAGAAAGGGCTAATGTTCTTATTTGGATCCACATTATTTCCCAGAGGAACATATCTCTAAATTCATTATATGATCAGCGAAAATAGAGGATTCAATGCATGCATTTGTCTGTTAATCTGTTCTTCTGACAAATATTTACTTAGCATTCACTATGATTCAGATACTCTTCTATACCCTAAAGATACAGCAGTGAACAAAACAGAAAAAACAAAACAAACCTGCCTTGGAGCTCACAACATGGCAGAAATTTTTATTTTGAATAGTAAAAAATGGTTAGGTTAAAAAAGAGGTAGGAAACAGGACAGGAATTGTTTAGGGGAGGCAATGAAATTTTAGATTGGATGGAAATGACACATTGAGAAGGTGACATTGAGTAGTGACCTGATTGAAATGAAGGAATGAGCCCTGGACCTATCTAGGAGAACATTCCAGCAAAGACAATGGCAAATGCAAAGATCCTGAGGTAGATATATGCTGGATATTTTTGAGAACAGAGTGAATGGAGTAGGGAGAGTAGTAGGAGATGAGGCTAGAGTGATAATAATATGTCTGGGGGTGAAATTCATATCATACTAAGGACCTTGGATTTTGCTCAGAGTGAGATTGGAAACCATTGGATAGCTTTGAGAAGGGGAGTGGTGCAATTTGACTCAGGATGTTAACTGGATTCATCACTAGCTTCTATTTTGAAAATACTCTGAAAGTGGACAAGGGTGGAAGCACAGTGGGCAGTTAGGAAGTTTTCACAATAAGGTAAGAGATGTGGCTTATATCAGAGTGGTACTTGTGGATGTGGGAAGAAGGTGTTGAATTTGGACATATTATAATGGTAGAGGTGACAGGATTTACTGATTGAATTTCATTATATATCCAAGTTATAACCTAAGTACTTAATTCACAAATAAAGGAATAATTCTTTTAAACATAGAAAAGTAAGGAAGGTATATATATAAAGCAGAAGATTTGAATCTAACTTTTTTATAATATGAAAGGTACTATTTTTTTAAAAATATATTTTTATTGATTTCCGAGAGAGAGAGGGAAAGGGAGAGAGAGAAACATCAACGATGAGAGAGTCATTGATGGGCAGCCTCCTGCATGCCCCCCACTGTGGACTGAGCCCGCAACCCAGGCATGTACCCTGACTGAGAATCAAACCTGATCTTCTGGATCCTAGGTTGATGCTCAACTTCTGAGCCACGATGGCCGGGCTGAAAGGTACTATTTTAAGATAATTAAAATTTTTGATGAATAAATAGAACTTCTTGATATATTTAAATTGCATTACTAAGATATAAAACTCAATCCCAGTGTTTACTGATTAATTTTTACCTGTTGTAAAATATCTAGCAAAAAGCTTAATATCTTACATCTTCTAACATTTGTAGTTAAAATAAAATATATTCTGAAGTTATTTCTTGAAACAAAGCAGTCTATTGATTAACAGAAATTTGAAGGAGAGTGAAATATTTTTTAGAGCTGGTTGTATACATTTATTTATTTTAAATTTATCTTTATTGTTGAAAGTATTTCCCCCCATTGATCCCCTCCACACTGCATCTGATGGAAGAAATGTAGAACCTACTTTTATTCATTGTAATGTTTAATCATGTGAAGAGCTAGATTTTTTTTTTTCTGAGCTGTATCAGTAGAGGGCAGCAAAGTTTCAAGTAGTGTGTTTTCAGGTTCCTGGGAAGCTTTGATAAGGAAAATTTCTTTCTTTTTCTTTCTGTCTTTCTTTTTTTCTCCTAAGAAGTTTGTTCTGGCTTGCCTCTTAATGAAGTGCTTTGGTAATATCATATAGGAGTTCGTTTAAAAACCCTGTAGCTTTGGTTCACATATTTAGCCAACTGTTCCCTTGGGTGCTATAAATGCTTTCTTAATGAGAACATGTATTTTTTTCTTTTTGCAATGATTTAGGGAGTACCAGGGCCTGGAAAATATGACATTAAAAGTCAATTTCAGAAGACTGAAAGTATGACACCAAACGTAAATGATGCATCACATGCTTTTCTCTCTCAATCCCAGGTAATGGTCTATAGTCATTTTCATAAGTAGAGTATAATAGGTATAATGTGAAGCCAGCAACAAATCCAATGATGTTCAGGGAGATTATAAAAAGGAAAGTGATATTTAAGCAAATTGGAAACACACATGGCCTAGGCAAATCATATTATCAAAAGATGTGGCTAAAATGAAATGAAATAAGATTATAACATTAGCAATATACAAAGATGAATTTTTGAATTGAAACCATCTAAACATTTCCTGATATGCAAATTTGCATATGTGAAAGTTCATTTTAGCTTATAAGAGATTTTAGTCTGAGTTTTTAAATATACTTTGCCAATGAAGGTGTACAGTGTTAACGTGTAATCTATGAGGACATGCATTTCTTTCACAGAAGGTTCTGAAGGCTTTTTGTGGAGCCAGGTCATAGGTCATATCAACAACTGCCACTGGGGCCTTTGTTAATGGTGCTGGAGTCTATTTCACAGTAATCATCTCCCACTCTGCAAGATATATACTAAAGAGACTTGATGGTATCTAAAGTATTTCTAAGGCAAGAACATTACAATACTAGCAAACTTTTATAATGCGGCAGCCTCTAGATCAATGTAGTTGCAACATTTAACCAACTGTACTGTGTACAGCTCTGATTATCTTATTTAACTTGGGAACATTATTAACCTTCAGATGACTGCAGGGGACTGCTTTGGTTTCATTGTACTTAAGAGGTACCTCCTTGGAGACAAGTAGATATATTACAGGTATATTTTGAAGGTATAATTAACATGACTTTTTAATGGATTAGATGTTGTGGTGAGGGACTTAGGAAGAATCAGGAATGAATACCAGGTTTCTGCCTTGAGCAACTTGATAGTACTTAAGGTAACTACACAAAATGAATGTGTGGGAATAGGATGTTATGCATGTGTGTACCCTTTAAAATGTAATTTTATAGCTAAACTGTCAGTTTTTATGCTATTTCTGTTCATCCAATATATAGTTCTAAGTTGACATCGCTTGGCACCAATTATAATATTTTCAATATATTTTCAGAAAAGTAGAATGTGATACCAATTTTGTTTATAGGGGATGATGAAGAAAAGAATAATGGTTTTGGGATGAGAGATATGAGGACTTAAAAGCAACAGACTGCCTGCTGAGGTAGTATTAGTGTTTAGCTGAATATGAACAGATATAATAGAGAAAGCGATAATGCGATTAACAAGGTGGGCTTAAGACACAATTTTTGGTTTGTAGGTATGAAGACAGATTATGTTTCTGGGATCCTTATTTATTTAAGGAGTTGTCTGGTATTTTATCTAAATGCGTTGAATTTCCTTAAATCTTCACCTATTAATCTTCACACATAAGATTTCCTTTATAACAATGCTCTTTCCCTAGCTGTGTATTAGAAACACCTGGAGAATTTTAATACCTTCTAATACCCAGTGCCTTCTTCCCTCTCTCCTAGAGATTGATTCAGTTAGTCCAGAATAGGGCCCAGGCATTAGTATTCCTTTGAACTCCTCAAGTAATTCTATATGCAGCCAGGGTTGAGAACTATCATTTTTAAAATCTAAATAATAAGATAGTACTTAGTATAAAAGTTCAGAGAGTCACTTTTGTTATTTCCATTAAATAATTGTTTTTTGGTAGTGTTAAGATTTACCTACTGTATAATATTTAAAGGGGCATGTATAATATACTACCTTCTGTGTAAGAAAGGCGGGAATATAAGAAATGTACACATACTGTTTATCTTTATATAAACACATCAAGATAAACCAGAAAACAATGAAGCTGGTTACCTACAAGGGATAGTGAGGAGATGGAGTGGAGTCACTGGCATATTGCAATAATTTCTACTGGCTTGCAGTTGTTCATTTTTCCAGTTTTGCATGCTGTTTGATGTTATGTTGGTAGCATGAAATTAGTCATCATGGAAATTAGCAAAAGTAATAAATATGCCCCTCCCCCAGGGCATAGCATCCATGGGGTAGAAGGAAAATGAGAGAGAGCACCACTTCTTTGAGTATACTTTTAAATATATATATATTTGTCTTTTGGAAGCATGTGCATGTTCCGTATATTGAAAAATAAAAGTAAATCAATAATGGGAGGGTTTTTTTCCTAAAACAACCTAAAACTGAAATTAAATGGAAAAAAATGAAACATTGTATTTCAAATGTATATTTTTAACCACATTGAAGGGGAAAAAGAGAAAGAATAATCCAGGTGACCACAGTATTTGGCTATATCGGTCTTGACTAGGATGGAGAGGGCATATATATAATTTTTCATTAAATGGTTTATATATATATATACACACATATATATGCATGTTTATATATATATAGAGAGAGAGAGAGAGAGAGAGACAGGGAAACAGAGAGACAGAGACTGAGAGGGAGGAATGGATAGACAGAAAGAGATAGAAACAGTGGGAGGGTGGGTAAACAAAAAGTAGCAAATGGCATGGTATGTTAATAGATGAATCTGGGCCATACCTTATCATCTAGAATCTCATATTGAGATGATTTCCTTCAAAAAGTCTATCTGGCATAGTAAAGTACATAATGCATAACTGTATTAATATATAGATGACTTTACTAAAAGCTATATATTTTGTGATTTGATAGGTACCATATCTTAATTCATCTACATTTTCTTTACTCCGCTAAGAATAAATTAAGCTCCAGATTTTATATTACTGAGAAGGAAGCTTTTAACTCATGAAATATCAAATGTACTGTAGTTTCTCAGTGGCGTATTTTCCCATTCTTCACTAGAGATTTGCACCTATGAAATCAACCATCCCAGCTCCTGGCACATATAATGAATCTCGAACTGCTTTCAAGCCCTTGAAGAAAAAACCAACATCAAAAGAGACCCCATTTGGTCAAAGTGCTGCTCGATTCCAAGAGGACTCCAAGACAGAGGAAATGCCAGGTTAGCAATTAGTCCATGTATTACTACTGTTTAGCTTTATGTAACTTAATATTCCTAACAAGATGGATGTACCAGAAAGTACAGTCTTTTTGTTGTTGTTCTATGGTTGGCATTGTCATTTTAAGTCTACAATACTTACTTAAGACATTAACTATACACTAAATACAGATAGATAAAAATAACCCATAATTTTGGTAAGATTTCAATTCAACATGTCACACATCTTATTTGTAATTTTCTATTATTTTCCTTTATTCAGTGAATTTCCTAGTTTTCGTTTGGTGGATATATATTACATCAACTATGTGGTCACTGCCAGTAATATAACATGATAGTTTTGTTAAAATTCTATTTTGGGGATGTCCAATGACATATTTTAATATTCTCAGTGTGTATTCTAGTATACAGAGCTAAGAATATAGCACCAAAATAACTTACATAATTGTGAACACACAGTTGTCTGTTGCTGAATAACAAACTTAGTTGCTTAAAATAAAAAGACTTTTCTATTATTTTGTGGGATAGCTGGGTGGCAGAGCTCAGATGGTGCTCATTCAGGGTAGGTACATAGCTCCAGCACTGTTGCCCCTGGATAGCTGGTCTTTTAACATGGTAGCTCAGGGTACCACAGACCTGGCAGGATGCTGCAAGGCCTTCTGTGACCTACTTTTGGGGATCCCAAGACATCGCTTCTGTCACATTCTATTAGTCAACCAAATCACTCAAGGCAGCACATGCTGAGCAGAAAGATACGAAACTTCATCTCTCAGTGACAGGGTTAGCAAAGATTTGTGACCATCTTTAACCTACTACAGACTACCCCCTGGCCACAAAATACTTATATTTTTCCCAAATGCATTCTCAGGGCCTCCAGAGTCTCAGGGAATTATGGTATAATCTTGAAGTCCAGGATCGTGTTATTTGAGTCAGGTATAAGTACAAGTGAGGATTCTTGGGTATGGTACTTCAGATCAGCTTCTTACGTTGGACTCCTCTTCATCAGAAGAGCTGTGAACTAAAGATGCAAGTTGTGAGCCCCACTCATTCAACACACAATGGTGGGAGAGAGATAGGATAATCATAATAGACACTCCTATTCAAAAAAGAGGGAAAATTGGAGGCCCAGAGCAGTCACAGGCCTATAGCCATTCTGAAATCCAACCAAGCATGTTGCCATTTCCTAGATTAGGTTCCAGTTGGGCTCTTGAAATGATTTTCCATTGTCTTTTGTTCTACCTTTTGGGCTCTTGGTTTCATCCTTTGAATCATCTTTTCTTTCTATAAGAAATAGGCTGTTTGCAGCTGGAGCTTTTTAAAAAAATATATGTTTTTATTGATTTTAGAGAAAGGGAAGGGTGAGGGGATAGAGATAGAAACATCGCGAAACATTGATCAGCTGCCTCCTGTATGCCCCCTAGCGGGGATCAAGCCCACAATCGGGGCATGTACCCTGACTGGGAAACAAACCAATGACCTCTTGGTTCATGGCTCGATGCTCGATCACTGAGCCACACCGGTGGGGTGAAGCTAGAGCTTTTTCAGCCTTCTTCCTGCACATAGAAGATCGGGGGCCTATGAGCCACTTTTCATTTTGCACTGTTGTTTGTTCCTTTCATTCCAAGTTGGTACAATTTCTTACAAAAAGTTTGTAGATTTCTTATTGAATTTATGATCAAATATACTGGACAAGGCCATACTCACATGTGCTTCTTGGAAAAACCCTTGTCTAATTTGGGTCACCTTTGGTGATGCTGTGTTTCAGTACTCTTAAATTCTTAGGAGCACTATTGTCTTAGCCAAGCGGCAGGGCTATGACATATGGCCTTAAAATTCTTAGAGACCCTTTTCTTTAAGTGAGAGATTCTATGAAGTTCTATTTTTCTGAGGTCTTAGGGTCTTATAGCTAACCCTGGATTTGGTCTTTGCCCTCAGGCCATTTCTTACATTGAGAGCTTTTTGCTGTATGGAGAGATAGGATGAAAAACAGTTTTACTTTCAAATGCAGAAAATCTTGATTCCTTTTTATTTCCTATAAATTTTGCTTGAACACTGAGAAGTTTTAGCTCATATCTTTCTATCCATTCCTTTGTACACCCAGCTAAAAGAATCTAGTTGGCACTTTTGATATTCAGCCTAGAAATTTCCATAACTAGTA
Source organism: Miniopterus natalensis (assembly GCF_054644295.1). Taxonomy (NCBI): domain Eukaryota; kingdom Metazoa; phylum Chordata; class Mammalia; order Chiroptera; family Miniopteridae; genus Miniopterus; species Miniopterus natalensis. Next base: position 145,493,034 of record NC_142081.1, read on the forward strand.
TCTACTACTTTATTAGGTATTTTCTTCATAATTCCAAGCATTAGTTTTGTTAAAATTTCTGCCATTATATAATACAAATTATCCTTTCTCCAACTGTCAATAACATTTTCATTACAGTCCTTTAAGCCATCACCAACTGTTTCCTCAAGGCTCTTTTTCTAAGTCTTGAAGTTATTTCAACTTCTGACCCCATTGCCTGATCTCAAATCATTGCAACAAATTTTGCTATGGTAATTTGTTATGGTAATACTATACTTCCTGTACAAAGTGACTTACTGCTTATGCCATTGAGAGTTTTAGTCTTACTCTTCTCTCCTTCAATCTTGGCTATCCTGGTGGTTTCCTTAACACCACCAGCATTCAGTGAAAGTGATAGTCTAGCACTTCTCAGGCAAAATCATATGCTTTGAAGTATATGCCTGGGCTTGTTGAAATACTTGGAATTGGAGGCCTGAGCCTCTATGTAGAAGTCTGAGTGTCATTCTGGAGAGGTCATTTATAGGTCCTTAGCACTATCCTGGCTGAGCCTAGCTTAGTAGGGTTTATCATGAATCTGAAATCCAAATTATTTATAAATATGAATTTATTGAGTGATCCAACTGCCTTAAGATTGGGTCTTGTTTTCAGTTTGATGGTTCAGTGTATGATGTAAAAAGTAATATAAATTCCCCAAAGGTTAGTTTATTTGTGAAGGATAAAGTTGAATTATGATGAGCTCTAAACTCTAATTATGAACCTTATTTTAAGAATTAGTGAAAATGGCTTTCATGGAATTTTGTGGGTTTTTTTTAATGTAGATATTATAGTATAGTAATGAACTGGACCCATCAATCAGAGCAAGTTAGAAGGCACCCCTAAACTGTCTAATTTTGGGGTTTCTAGGCATTTCTACATTTAATGACTGGAAAATTGATATGAAAAACTTCTACTATCAGCAAAATTATGATCAGGATGGTTTTTCAAATCAGAAGCTTAATAAGGTAGTACCTGAGATGTACACACCTTGACATCCCTCTATTTAATAAGTACTTAAGCTCACGTGTAATGTGGTATGTTATCCTCTCATGTCAGAAGAAAGATGAATATGAAGTACTTGTCTTTTAAGTATCTTAAATGGTGGCCCGGCCCGGCCGGGTATGGCTCAGGGGTTGAGCCATTGACCTAGGATCCAGGACATCGAGGTTCAATTCCCAGTCAGGGCACATGCCGGGGTTGCAGGCTCCATCCCTAGTCAGGGGCATGTAGGAGGCAGCTGATCAATCATGACTCTCTCATCATTGATGTTTCAACTCTCTCTCTCCCTTCCTCCCTCTGAAATCAATAAAGATATATTTTTAAAAAAAATGGTGGCCTAAGTAGTTTTCATTACACTTTCCATTTACCTTTTTCCTAAACGTTACCAGTGGAGGAATTTTGGAAGATGGCAGGAATGAAACATATTAGCATTTAGATTTTCTGAGAGTTGGCACAACAGAAATTTTGGTAGAGACTTTTGGGGAATAGACTTTAGAGCTAGAATATTTAAAAAATTGGGGAGAGTTTAGGGCAGCTTCCTTGAGAAAAACCTTATATATATTGGGAATACAGAAGATTTGACCATATAGAGCCATTTGATCACACTTAATCTAGAAGGAATCTAAAGTATTATTTAGCCTTGTGCTACTCAAAGTGCCTATTTGTTAGCTGTTTCCTGCTTACAGTGAGAAAGGAGATGCACCAGTATGTAAGTCAACAACTTTCCTATGGAAAAAGAATAGTTATAAAATGCTTAGTAAAATATTCAATTTACATTTAGTTGTAAGCTCCTTTTATTGTAGATTGTTCTTGGACCAGGCAGCAGTCCACAGACCACATTTTGTATAGCACTGATCTAGTTAATCCCTATTATCTTCAGACAAGAACTTGAAGCCCAGAAAAACAAAAGAGATTAAGTGACATTTCATACCTATTTAGTTGCAGAGCTAATTTTGTAGAATCCAGATAACATGAGTATAACCAAGTCAACTGTTCTTTCAAGTATATCATATTTTATTTTATGTATATTGCTGCTCACTGAAACTGATTTTTTAAAAATACTGAATTATAAAACATATACAAATAAGTATTTTTGATCTGTGGTTGAGAATCCACATATGTGGAAGGTCGACTTAAGTTATACAGAGATTTTTGACTGCCTGGGGGTTGGTGCCCTTAACTTCTGCATTGGGTCGACTGTATTTGTTTCAAATATTTGAATGTCTTGATAAAAAAGTTTTCAGTGGCATAAAAGTTATTTATATTATTTGAATGAAAAAAGAGATTTTATTCTCTCATATTGGCACTGTAGAAAACATTCCTGGTTATAAATATACACTAAAGGCAAAAAATTAAAATAACTGCTGCGACAGGAAGATTGGATGATAGGTAGTTTTTTTCCCTTAAATTGATTTAAAAAATACTTTAATTGATTTTAGAGAGAGAGGAAGAGCAATGGAGAGAGAGAGAGAGAGAGAGAGAGAGAGAGGATAGAAACATCTATGTGAGAGAGAAAAATCAATCAGTTGTCTCTTGAACACACCCAGACTGGGTTTTGTGAGCTGCATGATGCTCAACCAACGGAGCCTCACCGGCCAGGGCCCAAGTTTATTTTTAATGTTGCTACATACACTTTTCAATAATTTTTGCCATCAGGAATTTCTTCCTTCCTCCCTCCCCTCCCCCTTCCCCTCTCCTTCCTCCCTCCCCCTCTCCTACTTCCCACCCCTCCCCTCCCTTCCCCTCCCCTCCCCCCTCCCTCCCTCCCTCCCTCCCTCCCTCCCTCCCTCCCTCCCTCCCTCCCTCCCTCCCTCCCTCCCTCCCTCCCTCCCTCCCTCCCTTCCTTCCTTCCTTCCTTCCTTCCTTCCTTCCTTCCTTCCTTCCTTCCTTCCTTCCTTCCTTCCTTCCTTCCTTCCATTTCTTCTCTGATTGAGGCATAATTTACATAAAGTAAAAGAATTCATTTTAAGTGTACAGTTTGAGGAGTTTTGGTAAATGTATATAGTCAGGTAACCATTATGTTTTGAGACATTTCCATCATTCTTAAAAAGTTCTCTCATGCCCTTTTGCATTTAATCTCCATTCCCACTCCTGGCCCCAGGCAACTGTTTTTGTCATTATGATTTTGCATTTTTTTGAAGTTTTATATAATTGGAATCATCCATTATTCAGGATTTTACATATGTCTTCTTTCACTTAGTATGATGTTTTTGAGGCTCATTTATGTTGATGCATTTATCTTTCCATTTTATCGCTGAGTAGTTTTCCATTGTTTGGGTATAGCACATTTTGTTTATCTATTCATGAGCTCATGGACATTTGGGTAGTTTTTATTTCTGTTGGGAATGTACCTAGGAGTAGAACTTCTGGGTCAGATGGTAGTACATATTTAACTTCATAAGAATCTGACAAATTGTTTTTCAAAGTGTCATACTATTTTGCATTCTGCTAGCAATATTTGAGAGTTCTTTCTAAAAAAGAACTTAAACTTACTCCATTTAAATATTTAAAAGCATTTTTATTCTTATATATTATACCCTTCATAATTTTAGGTCCTGGGTTTTATAATATCCTAAACAATACTGTCATTGACAACTCTAGCAAAGCGTGCTTAAAGAAACAAAGGAAAAGTGCATTTGGGTCTTCTGTTCCTCGGACTTTCTTCTTGCATCAGAAAGAAGCTTTTACTACTCCTGGGCCTGCTGCTTATCAGGTAACATGTGAATACAAAAATAATTCCTTACATCTAATTAATACCATTAATTTAGGGTTAAAAATTACATGTGGTATAAATGAGTCATCGGTATAAACCATGTGATTATTACTGAAAAGATTTGTATGGTAAATTATGATATAAGAATAATAATTAATTTGGTTCACATCTATATGTTTGCAGTTTTTAAAAACAATAGATCTTATTCTTTATCTCTTTGAGGATCTCATATGTACTTCTTTAAATGCTTATCTTCATTTTAAGATTGCTCTGCTGTTTTATAAGAGTAAATTTAGGTCTTCTTTAAATGCTTTGGAGCTTTATAATTTTTGTGTAGAAGCCTCACATATCTTTATTAGATTTATTCCTAGGTATCTGATGTCTTTTAATTCTATTATAAATGGTATTTTTAAAATATTTGCATTGGTTAGCTTTCTGTAACTGGTATAAATAAATATAACAGACTTTATTAAAGATTTGTTTTATCTATACTTCTTGCTAAATTAAATGATTAATTCTATGAATGTATTTTTAGTTTTTTAAAAATTTGCCTTATGCCATTATGAATGGCAGGTTATTTTTTTCTTCAAATTTTTTTTTTTTTTTTTTTTAAGGGATCAGGGAGATATATGTGTGTTTTTTTTTAATTTTTAAAATTTTATTTTTGTTTAAAATATCACTGATGTCCCTTTTTCTCCCCAATGATCTGTTCCACCCTATCCCATTCCCCTCCCCAGTCCCTCTCGCCACCATTGTCTGTGTCCTTGGGCTGTGCATATATGCATACAAATTCTTTGGTTACTCTCTCCCCCTCCACCCACCCACCCTCCTCCATTCCTCTGACATTTGTCAGTCTGATCTATGCTTCCATGTCATTGAATCTATTCTGTTCATCAGTTTATTAAGTTCTTTAGATTCCATGTATAAGTGAGATCGTGTTTTTATACACTAACAACAAACTATCTAAAAGAGAAATTTAGATATTCAAGATGGGCAGAATAGGTAGAAGCCACACTCACCTTCTCCCAGGACCAAGCTGGAATTACAACTAGAACATAGAGCAATCAGCCTGAATAACCAACTGAAGACTAGCTGGTCTTATAAGCAAGGATTTACAGAACAAGCCACATTAAGACTGGCAGGAAGGGCGGAGACATGAAAAGGCCTGGTCCTGCTCCCATAAGCAGCGGCTGAGATCCCTGAGGGATAGCTCAGCTGCAAACATTCCCCCTGAGGAGCTTGGGATTTCAACCCCAGGCCAGGCTCCCCAGCCTAGAGCACCAGAGCCAGGAGGAGGCACCCACATAACAAATGGCTGTGAAAATCAATGGGGATTGTGTCTGCTAGGAAGAGATAGTCTGCTAGAGACACAGGTACCTCTTAAATGCACAGAATCTCATTTGCAGCCACTTACCTTGGGCTCTGGTTGAGGGGCAACAAAGTGGACTAGAGTCATATGAAAAGAGACTAGGGTTTGTGGCTCTAGGGAGAGAGCTGAAGGGACAGCTGCCAGAATCCTTGTCCTGAGTACTTTTCCCACACCAGAGATGCCATCTTTCTTGGGTTGAGCACTCCCTCTCTTAGGGCAGCAGCCTGGGGGAAAGCAATAGCCTCACCCTCAGGACTTCCTGTCATCCCCCCCTGTAGAGCTCACACCCTGCTGAAGGGTAAGATGCCTGGGCAGGGGTGTTAGAGGTCTGGGAAGACTCGGGATATCAGTAACTGAGTTGTGTGGCTTTGGGGTAGAGGCTACTCCCTCCACATTACCCAAAGCCTGACTGGTGCTCTCCCTCACCGGATATCCAGTAGCTCCACCCTCCCAACTCCTGGAAGCCCTGCTCTGCTGAGCTGTGGTTTCTGGCAGAATCTGGGATAGACTGAGTTGTGTGGCTCTAACATGGGGCCTGTTTCCCCTCACATGACCTACCAGTGCAGAGCACTCCCTTCACACAGCCAAAACTTGGTCTGTTTGGGCCTGATAAACTCTGCTGGCCTAACCCTAATGACCCCCTGAGACCTCACTCTACCACAAAGGTCTGCGGGTACTCGGCAGGTGGCAGCTAGACTTGATATACCCTGGGACATTTGCTAAATGGCTCAGACCCAACAATGGCACCAAGTTTGAACCTGTATCAATCTGGTGAACACCACTTACCCCTACCTGGTGACTCACTGAGAACCTTTCTCCTGCAGCTTGAGCACTGCCAGAGACTCTTTCAGTGACTGAGCCTAACAGGCAGTAGGCAGGTGGAGGCAGGTGAAAGTGGATTTTGGGGTGCCTTGAAAACATCTTGATGGGGAAACAGATTATGTGTTTTGTGACTTCTCAAATCTGTAGTTTTGTCATTCTAGCCCACAAGACCACAATAAATTTGTTTCTCAGTTCCTTAACAGTAACCCTTTGCCAGTGCTAAATCCAAATTCTTTCTCTCTTGTCTATTATCAACAAATGCCTCCAGGGATAAATACCTGCAAATTGATAGCTCACCTTTCAGACCTTCTACCCTTTTCAGACTCTTGGTCCCTTTTGTCTATGGTGATACACAACTCTGTGAGGCCTTTACAAATAGGATTTTGTTATATTTTATCTGGGTTTTATTATTTTTAATTATTTTGGGGCAAATGTGGTATTTTGAATAGTATCCATTCCCTCTTAAGTCAAAGTGATTCAATAAGTAATTAATCTCCTGCACTTGTTAATTTCTATTGCTAAAGAGCAAAAATTGCAAAATGCTTTTGAACTTCTTTGTGTTGTAATTTTTGGTACCACACACATGATAATAATGAAATTATTATAAAAGTAAATTGTTTCAGTTTCAATAAATATAAAATCATGCAAAATAATAATGCTGGTTAAGATGGTCTATATTTGAAGGTTTTCACATTTCTAAGATGGGCTATTATTTTTCTGGTTTTTAGTGTGATAGAATATATCTATTTTCTTTTGAATGACTAGTTAGAAATAGTAATATAATAGTATGAGGAAAAGAGTGGAGAAGTACCGATTTCAGCGTTTAGGATAGAGAGGCACATAGTTTCAAAGATACACTATCTGAGGGATAGATTTTTTAGTAGATTAATGTTCCTCAAAAATGGAACAAAGAAAAAGATATCTCTTCTACTAGGTATTAAATTCTGAATTATTAAATATGAATATCAAATTCTGAAATAAAAACAGTGATGTGTATTAAAATGGGAAAATAAATTCTCACCCCTTTTGTATACACAAGGAATGTTGCTGCTGGTTATAGTTTAAATTATTAAATGAATACAAGTAGCTAAATTGTATGATAAACTGGAAAGAGTTTCATCTTACAAGGAATATATAATTGCTAATTAAATTTTTGATTACCAGCTTCCTCTAGACTATTAGTTTACATCTTCAATGCTGCAGTCTTGAAGGAAGGCATATAGTTTGATTTGCAACATTTTACATAAAAGTTTCACATAAAAATATTTAAAAACCCAGACTTTTATATGAAATACAGAGCACAAATGCACAGCTCCCTTCCTTTTATAAGTTTGCAATGAAAGAATTAAAAAATTACATGAGCATTAGTTGAATATAAAAGAACAAAGAGATTGAAAATATGATAAATGGAGGCCAAACACAAGCTCAACATCTGTTTATTAGGCATTCCAGAAGCAGGATGCTGGCGTAGTAACTGGGAGCATTTGATGGAAAAAACAGTAAGTTATTCTGATCTGAATAAAGACATAATCTTTCAATTAGAAGAGCTCAATAAAATACCAAGGAGGGTAAATTTTAAAAGACATAGTTTTTCACATTCTTTTGCATTTTCAGAAGACTAAAAAAAATACCCTAGACTCTTTCAAAGAGAAAGCTTGCTGTGTCACCTACAAAAGCATGAGGAACATGCTGATTATATCAACACTTTCTCAGCAGCATTCACAACATCTCAGAGCCATGAGATGATGGAATACTATTTTCTCAAATTTCTGAGAGAATAATTTGGGATGTAGAATTCTGCCTCTGTCTGAAATTTCATTAACTGAATGAAGAAAATAATTTTCTGATATGAAAGAGCTCGGAAAGTTTAATACGTCTACACCCACATATATGTTGTTCTAACAAAATGAAAAAAAGTGAAACAAGAGAAAGGTGACATAAATGAAGAGAAGAATAGGAACTGAGAATTTCCTAGATGGAGTAAAAAAAAGTGAAAACGAATTAATAAGGCGACTTCTGTTCATGCTTGGGACATTCTTCAAGAATTAGGCGTTTGGTGACAGAATTTCTCTTCTCCATGTGTTTGGCCACACTTGTTGGTTCAGTAGGGAGTAATTATGATATGCTAGTCCTGTTTTAATATTATTCATTGATTTTAAATCAATCTACACAAATTGCACAAGATTTAATTACATAATTATAATATAAAAATATAAGTATTAGAACTTTAATATCAATAATAAAATCAAGAGGTGAGAATTTGCAAGGCAGTAAAATGTTTCATATTTCTTATTGCATCATGTGGAGTGAATAGATGTCAAAAATTTAAGAAATTATAGTGTAAGACTTTAAATTTGTAATGGTAAATACAACCTCCCCCCCAAAAAACCCCAATTACTTTTAAAATAAATTACAGTTGACCCTTGTACAACATTTGAACTGCATTGAACCACTTGTACCAGATTTTAAAAAAAAGTAAATACCTGTATTGTTTTTGATTCCTGGTTGGGAGTCCATGGATATGGAGGTCTGACTGTTTGCACTGATTTATGCCATTTTGTATTTGGAACTGGAACATCGGTGGGTTTGGGTATCTGCAGGGGTCCTGGACCCAATCCCTCCACCCCTGCAGTTACTAAGGGAAAACTAGGTTTCTGGGAAATCAAAAATTATATCCAGATTTTCGACTGCTAGGAGAGGTCAGTTCCCCTAACCCCCACTTTGTTCATGGGTCAACTGTATTTTTGGGAATGGAGCCAAGGAGAGAGAAAGGGGGACAATTTTACTGTTTATTTTAGACTTGAATATGATTTGATTTTGATTTTTTATTTATTTATTTATTTTTAATATATCTTTATTGATTTCAGAGAGAGGAAAGGAGAGGGAGAGAGAGAGACACATCAATGATGAGAAAGTCATTGATCGGCTGCCTCCTGCATGCCCCCAACTGGGGATCGAGCCCGCAACCCGGGCATGTGCCCTGATCAGGAATCGAACCATGATCGCCTGGATCCTAGGTCGATGCTCAACCGCTGAGCCATGCCCGGCCGGGCTATTTTTATTATGTAAAGATTATTTTAAAATAAAAATAGTACTCATTAATTCTAGATCACATATAAACAAAACTTGTTCATTAATACTTCTAAGAATTAGAAAGAAAGAAGGAGTACATGAGCTAAAGACTAAATTAAAGAAGGACCAAGATTTGGGAAGCAGAGAATTGAAGCCAACTTTTACCCTGAGGACATTTGGCAAACTAAATGACTTTGAAGTTTGTGTGTTTTTTTTGCTTCAGAGACCTTTAGGGAATGAAACAAAACTCTCTCATAGTGGATATTCTCAAAGATTGATTCATTAATACAGCTGAAAGTCCAAAGGGCAGCATATACAGGTTAACAGTGAAATGCTAGTGTCTAGGGAGCTGAAAAGAAAGATCCCTTGGCCCTGTGACATAGACTCTTGGGACACTGAAGATAGTAAAAATATATTAGAAATGGAATTCAGCTGAACTGTTTTGTAAGAATCAAAGTTATTCTGACTAAAAACTATATTCTGTTACCCTCAGTCTTTCTTTCCTTATAATTTCTCACTGGAATATTTATAGCAAGTTCTGAGATTTTTGAATAGTTTTTAATTTTATTTTGCTGGTTAGCTAGTGTGCTTGTTAGTATCTTATTCATCCAACCATTAGTGGAGGAAAGCACGTTAAAATGAACTTTCTTACTGCAGGCCCATCAATACAAGTAAAGGATTTTATGCAAATAGTTTCTGACACAATGGAGAGTGAATTGGTCACAGTGCCCTTACATACTTCCTGTACTTCTAGTACATTTCAAAGTCTATCAATTTTCTACTTCATTGTCTAACTTCATCAGTTCAAAAACAAGTGCTGTTGGATGCCATCTCCATGTAAGCAGAGAAAGAAAAGTGAAGGCCACTGCTGAGTAAGATACGCTGTGATAAACCAGATTCTAGTAGCTTGCTATTTGATTGGGTGCGATTTTGCCTGTCAGTACTTACATAGATGGTGAGAAGATTGCAATTCTGCAGTTTTAGATTAGTCACTTTTGACTGCCCTACATCAATCTCATAAGTAAATAATAACTTCAAAAATAAATGATTTTATCTTTTCTCTTTGGTCGATAAAAAATTTTGTACTTTTAATTTCTTGAGAATGAAATCTGTTCTAACTTTGAAGGTGTCGTGATTTGACTTTAGATGGTGGGCACACAATGCAATATACAGGTTATGTGTCATAGAAATGTACACTTGAAACCTATGTAATCTTATTAACCAATGTCACCCCATTAAATTTAATAAAATAAAAAAGAAAGTTTATTATAAAAAATAAACCATTAACTGAAAATATAATGAACAGCAGTAGAATAACTCATATTCTACATAATCTTTGAGACAAATTATGCTACATTTGTCTGCATAGTAAGTGCACTGACTTACATCTGACACTTACATTTTATATCAACCAGTCATTGTTTTGTAGCTTATGTGGGGGTTAAAAGAAAGAAAATAATGTTGAAAGTGATATGAGGATGATGAGTGAAGACCTTAACTCCATCCTTTAAGTGTTTGATGTTCACATGACTACATACACACCCCTGCATGTGGTATAGTGATGGCATTAATACCATCAGAACCTCTTTATAATAAATTTATGACTAGTGAAACATGACATTTATAAATTGACTTCAAATGTTTAATTACCTCACTCAGATGCACATATTCATGAGGAATAAACCTTGTTTCAGTATATTTAATTGCTTACGAATTCATATCTCTTTTCAAAATTACCTCCTCAGATGCAGGCTGCAATGCTGGATCCATTTATAGAAATCTGATCTCACTGATATGGTTGACACACAGATTCTGAACAATTCATAATATTACACTTTTGAATATCTGCTTATCATTATTATACAAATGTATATACAAATGATCCTTCTGTTGGTATTTTTTTAAGGATAAACAGTTCCACTATATTATTACAAATGTGAAGGGGAAAAGATACTCTTCCATCACATAAATTTAAAAAGTAGTTACTAAGTAACATTATATTGGTATTATCATTACAAGTACACAGGGAACAAATATGGAAAACTCTTACAAGTTCATATAAGTTAAAATGACATGGGTAGAAAAACAGAGAAAAAAGAGTAGAAAGAAAGAAGGCCAGAGATGTGAGAATAAATATAAAGAGGTGAGATAATGGGAAGAGGTCTCACGTTGTACAGCTTGAAAGGGTACAGAGTAACATAAGAAAAAACTAAAGCAGAAGCATGTAGGAAAAATTGCCCCTATGTTCAGTTGCTATGGTGGTAAGGAACTGCTGCTTCTCCTGTGAAGAAGCAGATCCACGAGAAGAAATACCTTTTCCCACCAGCCTTGCACATACCCGTTAGCACTTCCTGTTGGCTGAGCCCAACAGAGAGCCATCTGCCAAAGCACATATATGGATTGCAGATTCCCAGGTTCGGAGTTGGGACAATAGCTTAAAATCTGGTACATGTTACCCCTTTGACTACTTAGTATCCATATGTATCTTGCTACTTATAGGTGAGCTTCCACATAATATTCCAAACAACTCCATAATTTTGCCTAATACAATACAACTATCCCTCATATAACAAGTTTTTTTTGTTTTGCAAAATGAGGAGACACAAGTTCCCAACAGTGATTGTCTTCATCTCTGGGAGAGTTTAGTCATAGTCCCATTAATTATTTTGTTATCTAAATACTGTTATAAATTATTGATTTAGTTTTTAATTGTTAGCTAAATCATACATTATTAATGTATTATAAAACTTTTAAAAAGTAAAACGGAGGGGGAGAAGAGGGCGGATGAAGATAGTACACACCCACCCACATGTGGAAATTCATTTGAATAGCAGCCACTGTCCTCCTTTCTTAACCAGCCTGTAGATGATATTTCTGACTTCTGTCACCCTCTCCATGGTTCCTTTACCCTCAATCAGGATGTCAGCTGTTCAGGTTCTTTATCTGATAGATGACCAAACCTCCATTCTTGAAGGATATGAATCCTTATTGATCCTACTTTTTTTGGTTGATGTAACTTTTCAACAGTTCTTAATACAGAAGTATTAAGAGGAATCCCAGTGAATGCCCTGGCAAAGTTCTTCCTATTCTCACTGTGCAGCAGCAACTCATATTCCACTTGTTAATTGTGACAAATCACTGGTCGGTAAACTCTACTTTGTTTCAGTGGCACGAGTATCCCAAAATGCTAGCTGAAAATCTTAACTTTCAATTCTGTACAATCAGAGTTGTTTCTCTAAGTGGAAGCATTCCTTTCTCAAGAATCAAGACTTATAAACAACTAGAGCTCAAAGTTACAGAGACAAGAGAAAAACATTTTCTGAAGTGTGTTATTAGCTGAAATAACGAGAGCAGGTATTTGACATATCTTGCATATATTGCATCATGTATGCCTAAACCCTGCCCTCTCAAGGTCATGTCTCTCCGCTGGCACCATAATCGAGTTTTCATCAATCCCCTCCATTGTTCTTTTAGGTCAGTGGCCCTTAGGTAATGAGGGTATGTCACACCTAGTGACTTTTATGAGCACAAGCCTGTTACATTTCTTTTGCTGTGAAATGAGTTCCTTGATTAGAAATAATGTCTAGAATGCCATAACAGTAAATAAGCCATTTTCTAAGTCCAGGGAGGGCAGTGTTGTCAAAATAATTATTGACAGGGAAGACAACGAGGTCCTTTCTTGTAATGACCCTTTGTTTTAGGCTTTGGAGTCAAGGTTATGCTGGGTTCTTTAATAGAGTAAATGTTTTCTCCCCTTTTATTTTTGCAAGATATATTTACTTTTTTTCTTAAAACTTCGTGAGAATTCACCATTAAAGCCTTCTGGACCAGAAGTTTTGTTTGTGGGAAGGCCTTAAAGGAATGATTCAATTTCCTTATTTATTAACGATGTGCTTCTGATACTGTGGCAGCTGGGGCCTTGTTGACTCCGGAGAACTTTCCTTCTAGGGTCGGCCAATTACTAGAGATAGCAAATGACTATCCTGCAAATGTGCTGTTTCTGTGTAAACTAATCCATCCAGAGCTCACACCATCAACCACCTCCTGGATGGGGCTTTTACACTCAGGGTCATTATTCTTGCTCTAAGCATCCCAGAGCCAGGTTCCAGACAACTAGGGCCTGGCCCCTGCGACCAAGAGCCTGCTGGTTAGTTCAGTGTGCTAATTTTTTAAGTAGTAATGGTGAGCTACCGTTACAGTGGCTTTTATTGGGCTTCAGAGAATCCTAAGATTAGTTGTATTTGTCTTAAAAATTCTGGAATTATATGACGAGCATCAATTTAACCTAAGATAAGAATTTGCTCTCTGATAAAGATTACTTTGAAAAAAAATCTATAGAGGGTGGTTTTCTTGCTTGTTGTTATCAAGTATTGTGTATGTTCACTTTAGATAAATAAGTTCAAAGAATTGATTATCTTGAATGTGTAGGTCTAGATCTCATAATTTTTATAAATTTTGGAGATTTTATTTTTAGTGCCCCTTCTAAATGTACAGTTTTGATTTGAGCTTGAACATTCTCAAGATTTGCATTTATAATTTTGTGTTATTTTTGATTAAACACTCAAAATCAGGAAGCAACCTAAAAATTATTGTAAATGTTAAAAATATGTCTTCAATTTGCTCATTTAAATTTGCTTATTAAATTTAAAATATTCACACTTAAACTCAAATTTAGCATGAGACTATATAGAAAAATTTAGGTTTTTATGTTGCACTAGAAGTTTTTTTGTTTTTTTGTTTTTTTTAAAGGGAATGTTGGAGATGTTTTTATTTTTATTTTTTGCACTAGAAGTTTTAAAATTTGTAACCCATTGATTCTGTCTGATATTTGTTACATTTAAAAACATGACGATGCCCCTATATTGAATGAGGATATTTATTATTTAATCCATCATATGTAGGTTTATGGTCCAATATTAATGATCCTTGGGACTATTAAAAACTTAGAATTACCTATTATCATGCACTGTAATCTTAATTGAGAGTTAAATTGAAAGTTTTATTACATCATCAAGGGGTAAAAGCTGTTCTACAATTCAAGGACACTGTAGGTCATTTATGTCTACAGCCTCTCCTCTCCCTTGATCTCAGACGTATGTCCAAATGCCTGTGTGACATCTTCACTTGGACTTCTAATTGGTATTTTTAATTTTAATGCATCAAACCCAATTAAGTCTTGTAACATTTTCATTTGCTCTAATTCCAGACAAATAGCATATGAGTACTGTAAAACACAACTCAAATGTTGAATTTAGGCAAACAAAGTTTTTGAAAGTAGTAAACTTTGAACTGGTTCTTAAGGTTAATTTTGTGGATTGAGAGAAATGAAGAAAAAGACACATTTGTTAACTTCCCAGGACAGCTATTTATCTTCTTTCATTTCTTGTTTCTGTTTCCGGCATGACTATCTGGATTTCCTTTGAAGCTTAAATTGCCCAAATTCCCTTCAGGTTAAAGCTTATTTTTAACAGGATTGTAAAGTATCTGTTGTATTGTCAGTATTCTAAGAAGGTACATGCTGGTGTGAATTTATTTTGTTAAAGAGTTATTTATTGGAAACTATTAGCTCCTTTAAACTTTATTATAAAGATACCCCTTTCCTCTTTAGAATTCTGGTATTAGATTTTTATTACAACTTGGTTTCTCCTTTGATATTTTCCCACAGATCTCTAAGGCTCTTTTAATTCTTTTAAAATCTGTTTTCTCTCTGTTGTTCTGATTTGATAATTTCTTTGATCTTTAAGTTTGATGATTATTTTCTTTGTCATCTTCATTTTGCCATTTAGCTCATCCAGTGAAGTTTTAAAAATTTGTCATTGTATTTTCCATTCTGAAATTGTCATTTTGGGGGGTATATTCTAAATTCTTGCTAAGAGTTTCTAATATTCCGTTTATTTTAAGAACGTTATAATTGTTTGTTGGCACTTTTGTATGATATCTGCTTTAAAATCCTTGTCAGATAATTCAAGCATTTGTCCCATTTTGGTGTTGTCATTTATTATCTTTTCTCATTTGAAAATCTTAGATCTTTTCAGATCTTCTCAGATCTTTTCCTTCATATGATGAGTAATTTTGGATCGTGTCCTGGACATTTTCAGTATTATGTTATGAAATTCTGGTTCCTACTTAAATCTTCTATTTTAGCAGTTAACTTTTTTGGGTTTAGAGCACGCATCCTGAACCACTTTTGTGGGCTGTGGCTCAAATGTCAATTTAGTATTTAAAATCTTTGCACTTTCATTCTGTTCTTTGCTGCTTTTATGCTACCGAGCAGCCAATTTGAAACCTGGACAATATTCCACATGATATTTCAGTTCTCAGAGCTTTTGCTTTGTTGATTTTGGTTTCACCCATGACCCAATTGGGGGTATACTCAAGACTTCTTACACAGATATTTAAACAATTCCTTTCTTTAGTTCACTCTTTTCTGTAATCTACTCTTCTCCTGCCACTCTCTAGCTTGGAGGAGGTGAGGTACTGCCTTTTGTTGTCATTTTCTTAGTATAGAGTGGAGTTTGATGACATGGCCCTGCCCTCTAGGTTCTGTAGCACCAGGTGGGGAGTAGGACAAATATTGATTAGATGATCTATAGGGCTCTGCCCCACAGTCTCTACAATGCCTAGGATGAGGGCAGGGAGGGGAGATTTGGCAGGGTACAGATTCTTTTGTGGTGTTTCTGATGAGGACAGTGAGTGTAGTCAAAAGTCCTTCAGAACTTATTCTTCCTGGTTCTTTGGCTAGATAAAACAGGTTTTTCTTGAGGCTTTTTTTTCTGTGTCAGTTGGCATTTTTAGGGTGTGGGTTACTCTTGTGTCTAGGCTAAGATATATAGGTGCAAAAAAAAAAAAAATCTTAGGAATTAACCGCCAGGTTTTATTTACAGTATAGTAAGATATATCATAAAATGTTCTCCCAGAATCAAAATAAAGATATTCATTCTCGCCCAGCCGGGCCTGGCTCAGCAGTTGAGCGTCGACCTAGGATCCAGGCAATTGGGGTTCAATTCCCGGTCAGGGCACATGCCCGGGTTGTGGGCTTGAGGCAGCCAATCAATGCCTCTCTCATCGTTGATGTTTCTCTCTCCCCCTCTCCTTTCCTCTCTCTGAAATCAATAAAGATATATTAAAAAAAAAAAAGATACTCATTCTCACCATTTTTATTCAACATTCTCCCGGTTCCAGTGCCAGTATGTTAAATCATGATCACCATCATGATCATCATTATCATCACAAAATGCTTAGGAATTGTTTAAATATCTGAGTAAGAAGCCTTGGACAGTGAGGACAAGGGCCTTACCTAGGTACTACAGAGCAGTGAATTGGAAGAATTTAGATATCTGACAAGTTTGAAGAGTTCTGTAGTAGCCCTGGATTACCTACCTCTAGAATTATTTTAAGTGAAAGAGAAATAAGCTTCTATCTTATTTAAAATGCTGTATTTTGTATTTCTGTGTTAAATGCAATCTATATTTTGATTACCAAATAATTCAGTATGAGTTGTATTTCAGCCGGTGTAATTCAGTCCAATAATACATTTTGATTCCTTTTTGTGACTCTTTTCTTGTGACTTTAAGGAGTCCATTATAATTATTTTTTTGTAAAATTTAATTTTATATTTTTCCCATCATCTTTTATCCCCTCTATGCTCTCTATCACCTCCACACGTCCCTTCCATCCCCATAATCATCACACTGTTGTCCATTTCTATGAGTTCTCTCTCTTTTTTGCCCCCCCCCCCCCCCCAGTTGTCTGCCTTCTTCTGCTCTCTATCTATGAGTCTGTCTCTATTACGCTTGGTATAATTCTTTATATAGTCCCACTCATTCTTCTAGCCCAGAAGAATTCTCTCTTTCATTAACCACCCTCCTTATTGGTCGTGCTCATGGTCATGTAATACTTCTGCCACATACAGTCTACTGGGGAATATAGTTGGTTTTCTTTTCTGACTAGGAGAAGCTAACTAAGCAGGTAGTATCTGAATGTTATGGTCAAGGAGAAGGGTAAAGCTGTAAACTTCCCAACATGAAACATTTTATCTTGCCATCTATGATATTTTCTTATTAAATGCTAATCATGCTCTTTTGGAGGTTCTCAATTTTATTTTAAAGGAAGAAAATAGGGCTGATTTTTCTTAAGTAATTTGCTCACATTTTTATAGGCAGTAAAACTGAGTTGGAGCTTGAATTTGTATCTCTTTGATTCCAAAACCCATGATTACATTTTATTGCACAAAGATTATGATAGAGTATGATAAGTGCATTGGTGGAGAAAATTTTATAGAAAAGTTGGTACCTGAGTGGGAGTTATTTAGGTGACTTCTGGAAGAGTGCACCTTTGATCTTAAATGTAATATGTTAAGACAAAGTGAGAGAGCTATTACTGTGCTTAAAATACCAGTTTTTATGCAGAGTGCTCTCATAATATTTAAAACAATGAGAATTTGGCATGCGTATCTAGCTTCCGGTTGCCTGAGTTTCTTATATCTTTCTTTCAGAAAAGTCTTTGTTTATTTAGTGAAGTAATATTCATATATAACTAACTTATGGCATTCCTGATTCACAGAATGTTAAATATCATCTTAATACAATTTTTATGTTACTTAGCCTCTACGAAAATAATATCCTTTTAAAGTAGGGACTACATTATTTTATTAGAATGACCTTTTTTTCTATACTTATTTGATTTCTAGACAACTGACTGAAATGAAAAGGAAAATGTTATATTCCTATTTCAAATATATAATATAAAACAGAGTTAATAGTCATTTTAAAGTAGAACAGTTCCTGTAAGAATGTCACTGTGACACTTGATTTTCATAGCCTAGATGCTATTTTGTGTTCTTCCTTCTCTTGGGTAGTATATCTCTAGAGGAGAATGGTTAGTTTAACAACCTTTCAAACAGGCATTTTAAAGGCACTTTAAAAGTTTTGTAGTTAGATTTCTCTGAGACTTTTATCTCTTTATAGTTTTTGTTAGAAAGAACCTAAATCTTTTCAAAACCTCTTCCCTGGTTACCAGACCACAGAACAATTCTCAGCTGTCTGACTTTGAATGAATTTATGCTTTTTTTATTAACCCTTCAGTATTATGTTTTCTTTTCTTGTTGCCTCATATGGGGCACCATGTAACTTTATTATATATTAAAGGTACTATAGATTTATAATTTTTAAATCACTATGTTAAAAGTAGCAGGGGTTACAGAAATTCAGACATTCATTATGTAGCCTAAAATAATTCAAAGAGAAAATTCTCTAAGTGTCAGTTTATTGTTAACTGAACTCCAGCTGCAGATTTTCCATGTTAAATACATTGTTGTGTAGTTACATATACAATCTACAATGCTTTGATAGTGGCTCTTTTAGAATATAAGCTTTTGAGGATAGAGGAGATCACATTTGTATATATACTTCATGCGGTACCAATACCTAGAAGGAAGTTATGAAAGTAAAAATGCTACTTATTATAAATTTTTATAATCAAAGTTTTATGAATTACTGTGGTGGAGAGAATTAATAATAATTTAGCTGCACAAGTTATTTTAAAGACATTCCAATTTACTGTATTCCTCTTAGAACATTGGGGATCCTAAACAAATTTTAAAGTTGATTGCTATGTGATATACAAAATTAGCAAATTATTACGAATAGACCATAAATGGAAAGGAAATACTTGTTTGGGAGTCTGTACGGTGATTTATAATCTTATTTACTTAAAAATCCTTTTAGAACCAGCTCCAATTTATTATTATTATGTCAAATAGGGTTAGAAATTATGTAGACTGAAGAGATTCTTATATAGCTTTTGTGCGTGTGTAAATTTCCACAGCTCTTGAGATACTTGAAAATCTGAGGTAGGTCAAAGACAGTAGTGTGGAGAAGGCTTTGGTGAGGGAATGGATGCCCGGTGGAGGGGATTAATGGGGGGGGGACAGCTGTAATACTTTCAACAGTAAAGATAAATTTAAAAAAATAAAAAATATTTTTATGTTTTTTGAAAAGAAACAATTCAGAGAAAACAGCTTTATGTAATAATATACTACCTTTAAATGGAAAAGAGTGAGGGGTAGTAGAAGACTGTCACCTATAGAAAACTGTTACTACCTTCTTGAACACCTCAAGTGAGTTAAAATCCAAACTAGTACCCATATGTCAAGCTGGACTAGTTAACTTTCATGGTGTTTTCAACGAATTATTACAAGAGGTTTTCTTGAGATATGTTGGATTATTATTAATACAATTTATTTTTATTTATTTCTAAATAATTTGTCAACTATTTGCTTGAATTATTTTGGCACCTGGAGAGGGAAAGACTTAAATTTTGTCAGATCAAGAATTTATTTTTAATGTCAAAAACAAATTCCAAATGATTTCTTCTGTCCATTATATTATTTATTCCTCCTATCTACTGTATCATTGCTGTCATTCATTTCACTTATATATAAGCATATATATGATATACTTAAGCAAGCGTAATTGAATACATTGTTTTTATTATTTTGAGAAAACTTTATTAGATCAATTAAGAATAAGAAAAATAAAATTTTTCTTTTACTTTCATGTATTCTTTCTTTGAGGATCTTCATTTCTTTATGTAGATGATATGCCTAGGTCTTTGTATATCATTTTTTTTTTTTTTTTTTACATTTATCTTAGTTGGTGTTCTCTGAACTTCCTGGACCTGTGGTTTAGTGTCTGACATTAATGTGAGGAAATTCTGTCTTTATTGTTTCAAATATTTTTTCTGTTCCTTTCTCCTTTCTTCTTCTGGCGTTACCATGATATGTATGTTAGATCTTTTGTAGTTGCCTGACAGTCTTGGATATTCTGTCCTGTTTTTTTTGTCTGTTTTACTTTTTAATTTTTGAGGATTCTGTTGCTATATCCTCTAGCTCAGAGATTCTTTCCTTAGCCATGTCCAGTTTACCAATAAGCCCAACAAAGTCATTCTTTATTTCTGTTACAGTGTGTTTTATTGCTATCATTTCTTTTTTGTTCTTTCTAGGATTTCCATCTCTTTGCTTAAATTGCATATCTGTTTTTCTAGGCTGTTTATTTTATCCATTAGAGCCTTTAACATACTAATCATTGTTGTTTTAAATTCCTGGTCTTATGATTTATTACATTTCCTGCCATGTCTGTTTCTGATGCTTGCTCTATTTCTCGAAATTGTGTGTGTGTGTGTTTTGCCTTCTGGTATGCCTTGTAATTTTTTCTTTATAGAGGACATTATGCATGGGGTAAAGGGAACTGCTGCAAATAGGCCCTAGTAATGTGGTGGTGAGATGTGGAGGAGAGGGGAAGTATTCTGTAGTCCTGTGATTAGATCTCAGTAGTTTAGTGAGCACAGTTTTTTTCTCTTCCTTGTGGTGGGACAGGATGGCTAGAGTGGGCTGGAGTTGGGTATTTCCCTTCCTCAGGTGCTGAGGCTCTGATATTACCCCAGAAATCTAGGGTATTAACTAGTTTCTCCTGAGTGCAGGCTTTGTTAAGAAGAGCAGAGTGCTCTGGCATTCTTTAAGATGGTTTCTTTCCCTGTCCCCTGAGGGAAGCTCAAGGGTTTTTTTCTCTGATATTTATTTTGGAGACCTGCTGTAGCTCCTAAATCACAACACTGTGGGGCCCCCTCTATGACTGGGTCCCCCTGGAGTTTTTAGCTCTCAGAGTTGTTTGCACTGACATATTTTACTCTTATTGTATTTAGATTACCACATTTTATCCAATTCTATCGATCATCTCTATTTTATCTTATTCTTACTCTAATTGTAGACCTACTGCTATGGCCTTACACTGGGATCTTGTTCAGTTATGTTTACGGACATTTCTGTTTTTAGGGAGATAAACTAATAATCCTTGCCTTCTCTAAATCTTCCTTCTTTAGCTCTACATAGATGACATATTTTCCAATAAAAGTTTCACTGGCTTTCTCACCTTTTGTGGTCTTCCCCTTTACAGCCCTAGTACTCCTGGACCTTTGGAATTACTCTTATTACACATCTTTGCTCTCCTTTTATATTAGAAAAACAATTTAAAACTTCATACTCATTATTAGATAAATAGATCCTGTTTGGGAAATTGATTTAATGAAATAGAAGTCACATCACGGGGTTTGCTAAAATGAATTAATGAATAAACAGACAAGCTATTAACCTATAATGACAGAAGGTAGATCAGTGGTTGCCCACAGATGAAGACAGTGAACAGGGATTGAAATGACACAATAAAACTTTTGGGATGATGGGTATATTTATTGCCTTAATTATTGTGATGGTTTCATAAGTGTATACATATGTCAAAATTACCAAGTATTATATTATAAATATGTGTAGTTACTGTATGTTAATTATATCTCAATAAAGTTGTGAAAGTAAAAGAGAATAATACATGTAAAAGAGTTTTCTTTACTTGTTCTAAAACTATCATTGAAGTCATACCTTTTTATCACTTTGTTTTATTCCTCTATCTGATTACTTAAGGAAGACATATTTTTCTCAAAATCAGATACCTTTCTCCCTGGAATCGCCTTCCTCTTCTAAAATGTAAAAGATATCCTACTATCTGAGCTAGTAACCTAGCTCCAGGTTTTATGTGTATTGAATTTTAAGATTAATTTTTTAAATTTATATCAATCTTGTTTTATCTCATTTTATAATTTCCTTTTTGTTGATTTTATCAGTTTTTCCTTAAGTGTATAAAGTATCAAAATTATACTATATAGAAGCAAAGTGTTAAATTAATTGGTGTCTAATAGTTATTTTATATTTTATATTTTTATTATGCTATCTTTTAAAAAATATCCCCATTAAAAATTACTACATTTAAATTAAAAAATTTATATTCTTTCAGCATTATGTAGTTAAATAGGAGAATACTTATATTAGTGACTCTATACTGTTGTTTGAATTTAGTAGAGTTCGGTGAGAGAATTTAAAAGAAAATGAATAAGGAATGGGAAGATTCAAAATTATCTTATTTTAGCTTTGAAAACAATTCAAATTTTAAATAACTTTAAAGATGTTTAGAAATAAGAATTAGTTTTTGCCTGATAATCTTGTAGCGGTTTCTTAGTTTAAGGATAGAGTTAAGATATAAACTAGCAATCACAGGTTTTCTGTTCAGTCAGGATAAAGAAGAGAGGAAAATTTGGGGGCTGTCATCCTTTTTCTAAATTGCTGCTATAACTCTCTCAGTGTTCTTAGATATCCTAAGGATTGCATACACTGGCCATTCTTAAAATACATGAACTTGCTACCAGTGCTACTCCCCCTGTCCACTACTCCAGTCACATAATTTCTACACCCCAGCAAAGAGCTGAAACAGCTTGTTTACTGTCAATATGCTCAAGTTGCAGTTACCAAGGTTAACTTCATGCATTTACACTTTGGTGATGACTCTTAACCATATGCCCATATTGTTGTTTTTGAGGAAAACAGTCTATGTATTTGGTCAAGGACAAGTTACTAGGATGTCTCAGTACATCAGCATCCCCAATTCTACTTTTGTGACTCTATTCCTTCTTTTTGTCCCATGAGGTAATACATTCCCAGTGAATTTATTCAATACCTGGACCCAAGTTCCTGCTTCCTCCTACCACTCACTTCTGTTGAGTAACCTTTTTCTAAGTGCCTCCAGCAGAGTTTATCTTTTGTTTTATGCTTCTGTTCTGTGCTATCTCTATAATATTTTTGGTGAAAGGATATCCTGAGCCTAAAAGTGCTCACCAGTCCTGGCCAGTGTTACTCAGTGGTAGAACACTGACCCATCTACGGAAGGGTCACAGGTTCGATTCCAGGCCAAGGACATGTACCTGGGTTGCTGTTTTGTTCCTGGGCTGGGTTGGCGCGGAGCATGTGCAGGAAGCAACTAATCAATGTTATATCGATGTTTCTTTCTCCCTCCCTCTGTCTTTCCCCTTTCCCTTCCCTTCTACTTTCTCTAAAAATCAATGGAAAAAAATATCCTTGGGTGGGGATTAAACAAACAAAAAAAGGTACTCATTAAATTATAAGTAGCTAGAGCTTTTAATCAGAATTTTTATAGATAAATTAAAGATTTGACCCAGTTTCCTTAAAATACAGGGTTAATAACATGCTTGCTTATTTATTCATTCATTTTATTTATCTTAACAAAACTTGTGATAGTAGTTCTATTGCATTTAACTCAGTTTCCCCAACAGGAACTATTTGTCTAATAGTGAGTGTGAAGTTTCAAATTGTTGCAATCTAGAGTATTTGGATATTCTTTTCATGTTGGAAAGCAAATGTACAAAAGCTACAATTTTTAGCTGAAAGTAGTTGTAGTAAATAGTTGTGTGAAAAAAACAATTGAAATAAAAAATATTGTGGAAATAAATCTCTAGCCTGAAATTTAATTGCACTTCACAATTCTCTGTACAATGTAAAACTATTTAGAGATTCTTCCATCATTTTATACACATAACAATATACATACTGTGATATCTAGGTGGTAGGGTATACTCATGAGATCAAGTGTTAACTTAGATTGTTTTTTGCTTTTACTGATGCTGTTTTCATTTGAAGTTTTAAATCAGTCTAAACTGAGCTCTTATTATCTTGATTAGTTTAATTTCTTTCCTTTAAGCTCAAAATAATAAAAAGTAGCCAGAATCTTTTATGTTAACCAAATAGCATAAAATTACTGTTTCCAAAGAATTGTCTTTTCAGATAGTCAGGAAAACAATTACATTTTTAGTAAGGCAATTACATTTTTAACAGCTTTAGTTATTTAGTATAAGGATCCAAAGGCTCTATGGGGGACTCTCATATTTTGTCAATCCACAGAAGCAGGAGAGAAAATAGTAAATATTAGCTCAATGACAAAATTTTGAGAATCATGGATTTTGAAATTTGTGATTCTGTTTAACTTATTTAGACTCCTATTTTAGAATTTTATTATGTTAAAATTATGATTAGCAAAGTACAGGTGTTTTTGCTAGTCAAGTTTTGTCACTAAAGCAAAATTACAGGCGTATCTCAAGAAGAAGAACATGCTGTATGCAATTTGCATTTTTTAAAATGAAAAATTTGGAAACTGGATTTTATTACTTTTATCTGATATTCTGCCATATTATTTAAATAGTATATCATACCAATAATAATAGTTGTAATAATAATAATAAATAATTATTATTGTGAAATCCAGAACATTCACAAGATATGTGAAAGTAATGTAGCATTCAAAACAAGTATTGTGTTGTTATTGTGTTTGTGTTATTATTTGCAGCAACTTGTATAGAACCTTTTTCAGTTAATGTATTGTTTTTACTAGCACATGGTCACAGTTGCTATCACTCTTTCATTAGCTGTCTCCAGGTGGTCTTAGGTCTTTTAAAGTGTTACTGATTATATCAGCTAGATATATGCAGTATTAAATAGATGGAAAACTCATAGTTATAAAGATTTTCTTATGAAGTGACCACCGCTACCATCACCTCGCATTACTGTTTGATTTGCCTTTGTTCTAACTAACCTTCTGAGTCTGTCTCATAATATACTACAGGATTCTGAGTAGATGCCAACCTCTCTCAAGGTAATACCACAAAGTTTGCAAAGAATCCTCGGTGTCATATAATTCTGATTCCCAAGAGGAGCAGTGGACCTTTTCTGGATTGTAGTCCCAGAAGTAGGATATTTGTAGAAGTCAGAAGCGCTGACATTGTATAGGGAAGGATATCTTTCTCCATAATGCTAGGGAATAGTTTTGATAATATAGGGCCAATCTATGTTGGAGGAGGCAACAACCTGCCAGAAGCAATTGAGATAAATTTCAAAGTTGTTGATTGACCTAGGGGACCTCTCATACACAAACCATAAACATCTTGTTTAGCATCTAAGATCTCTTGTTCAGATAAAATACAGCTCAAGAATTTCAAACAGAATCTCAAAGTATATTTACCATCATTGACTTGGACACAAAGCCAGTGCTGCAGCTAGAGTTTGAGGACTAATTTGAATCAGAGATGGTGTAAAGACAGAATGACGCAGTATATTATTAATTTACTCATGAAACCACAACCTCCTAGGCTAGAAGGTCAGGAAAGATGCTGTCATATGCACTTGATGTGAATTAAAATGTTTTCCAGGCCAAATGGCATCATCATGTACTTAAATTGGCCAAGTCTTTACTTAGATGACTGTCTTCTATTAATTACCTTCCTGTTAGAGGCTAAGATTGCAAGTACTACAAGTATAATTTTGTAGTTCCAACTAAATAATTTAGATGATAAAATATAGTTTTCTCCTTTTGATCTTGTGTTGTTTATATTATGTGTCAGTTTTTTCTTTTATAAGACCCAGTGTGGATATCAGGTAACAAATCTTCATATTAATTTAGAAACTCTGTTAGGACTATTCATAACAAATTGCAGTGTCTCACAATTTGAAAGATGGATAATAGTTTTAATAGATGTCATCTTGTATCTGAATTGTTTAGCAGCTTTAATAGAGACTTTGTCCAAGTAGTTTTTAAGTTTTGCTGACTTATTTTGCTGTCTCCTGAGTCCTCTCAACCAATTTAACATCTGTAAACTTAGTAAAGGCAAAACAGTGCTCTTTATAAGGTAGAAAATGATGGGAGTTTTGGAAGATTTGGGAATTCATTGTATAATACAGATTAATAAATTTAACTTCTATGGACTGTTATTACTTTTGAATTATCAAATAATGTGACCTTTCACTTATGTGACTAATATGCGTTAAAATTGTATAAATTTGTAATAATTGTGAAACTATAATTTAATATAAATTGTGAATTTAATTGTGAAAATATAATTTAATTTATTTTATGTAATACATTGATCTGAAATTCAAGTATTTTTATTAAAGGCTCTTATTATTAAGGCATGAACATTTGAAAAACAGTATTTTGTAGTAGAATCATTGTCTGACTTTAATTATCTAGACTTTAGTGTCAGTATTAAACAATTAAAATAAAATATAATGGCTATAAATAGAAGGCCATTTTTAGTCATATGGTTTGAAAGTCATATTTCATATTTCCATGCTGGGCACCCTTTTGCCAAATTTAATGAAAATCAGCATGATGTTCTAGCAGTTAGTATTTGAATGCTGCTATTATCTTCACAGGTAATGAAATAAGAGAGATTCAAATAACTAATAAGCTAATATTATCTATGTAACATTGCTTATCTGAATCAGAAACTGGCATAGGTCTTCAGTAGAAGTTCTTTCTTTTTTGAGGGTACAGTTGTTTTCTCTGTTCTCTGTGAGGTTGCATTGGGTCAGAACTGCTAACTAACAGTTTAGTAGCCTTAGTCCCAATTCAGTGAATATTAAAATCAGTGAATATTAGTGTATAGTTGCTCTGAGAGGTTCAAGGCAGAACACAATGATCTGACTATAGCCTTCTTGGATGAATTCATGAAGAAGATAGCTTATATCAATGTTTTTATTCATTGATCTTCATGAATACAGTGAAGACAGAGTAATAGAAAGTTTCCTATCTTTATATAAAATATTATTTGCCTTTTAAGCTAATTGTATTATTCCCATTTTGGATTTCTTTATAATATTTAAGGTGAAAAATTTTTTAAAAAAAATATGTCTTTATTGATTTCAGAGAGAGGAAAGGAGAGGGAGAGAGAGAGCTAGAAACACCAATGATGAGAGTCATTGATTGGCTGCCTCCTGCAGGCCCCCTGCTGGGGATCGAGCCCGAAACCCGGGCATGTACCCCGACTGGTAATCAAACCCCAATCGCCTGGATCCTAGGTGGATGTTCAACCGCTGAGCCACGCCCGGCTGGGCAAGGTCAAATTTTTATTGGTACCATGTTTGATAAGTCTTTTCCTCCATGAAAATTATAACAACTTGATCTTTTGCTGATATGCTTTTTACTCTTTCTCTAGTTTTCAGATAGGACAGCATTTTTGTAGACCCTTTTGTGATGCCTTCACCCATTAATCACTCTCTCAGTGGTCTTGACATGGCAGTCATGATAGATCTGATCTATGCCACGTTTTGACATTTGGTGGGAAACACTTTGAGGTACCATGGTAACTCACTGAGAGCACTGGGACAGGTTTCTGGGTTGAGAGCCTTTAGAAAAAAGTTAGCTAGAAACTTGACTATTCTTTTGAGGAAACTGAAATGAGGCCACGAATTTGGCATTTTGTACTTAGAAAAAGATACTTAACCAAAAAATGATAAATATTTTCTGAGATACTCTTAGGGGAAAACATTTTGAAGTAAATTCAAATCTAAAGTAAATTTAAAGTAATTTCAAATTACTAAAGACATAGTATAAAGATTATGAAGGCAGAAGAAACTATACCACCAATGTAGAAGACTTAAGATTGCTTTTAATAGTTGCTTATTACTTTCACTTTCCTTTTATCTTCTACTGTATTTCAAATCAATAGATTGTTTAAATTTTCACTTTTCAAATTTGTTGTGTCAAGGATTACTTGAACTACTTTGAAGAATAAAATATCAAATCTCCTATAGCTTTCAGGTTAGTGGGGAAATTGAAAAATATAAGCAATTTTGCAGTAAACAATGATACACACTCTGATAAGAGTAAATGCTGACAGACTGCCTACCCTAGCCTGAGGGGTTAGATATTACTGAGGGTGTTCAGTAATGTTTAATCTGAGTCCTAAAGGCTGAGTAAGCTGAATCAAAAGGAGGGTATTCCATATGGTGTTCAGCATGTACAAAGGTTCCTTTGCTTTGCAACTTTTTGGAACAGAAGTAATTCTGAATATTTAGAGCACAGAGTGTGAGGAGATTATGGTGAGTGAACAGGCCGCACGAATAAACAAATACTCTGTCAAATGAAAGGGTCTTATATAGCCATGTGCAGGAGTTAGAACTTTAGTTATAAGGCAGTGAGGTTGAAGTGATAGTTTCAAACAGAGGAATGACAGAAATGGAGTGAAATTTCAGAAATATTATTCTGGAAATCAAGTGGAAGAGTTGGAGTGGGATACAAGGAATCAACATGACCAATAAGGAAACGTATTAAATGTCTACAACTGCTATAACAAATTACCACAAATTTAGCATCTTATAACAACACCCATTTATGATGACCTCACAGTTTCTTATGCTCAGAAGTCCAGGTGCAGCATAGCTCAGCTGCTTCTTTGCTTAGGGTCTCATGAAGCCAAAATCAAACTGTTTGCAGAGCCATATTTCTTTCAGAGGCTCTGGAGAAGAATCTGTTTCAAGCTTATTCGGGTTGTTGAAACAAAAGAAGACAAAGGGATTAGCCAAAGAATGTATGTGCATAATCCACAGACATAGGCAACAGTGTAGGGATAGCAAAAGGAAAGGAGGGTGAGGGCGGGGTAGAGGTGGGCTGGGGGGGTGATGGTGGGGATAGGGACATCTGTAACAGTGTTAACAGTAAAAATAAAGTAAAAAAAAGAATTTAGTTCTTTGTAGGTGTATGCTGAAGTCCCTATTTCCTTGTTGACTGTCAGCCAGGAGAGCTTCTGTTATCTACTTGAGATCAGAAGCATTTCTTCTCATGTGACCTACTCCATCTTTAAATCAGCAATGTCAGGTATATCTTTTTTACATTTCAAATCTCTTTGACTACTAATACTAGGCTGAGAGAATGTCCTCTGCTTTTAAGAGTTTATGTGATTAGGTTAGCTCACCTAGTAATCCAGGCTAATCTCCCTAGTTTGAGGTCCATAACCTTAGTTAAATCTATAAAAATCTCTTTTGCTGTCATATAACATATTTACTAATTTCAGGGATGATACAGAGCGTGGATATCTTTGGGAGGCCACTGAAAAGATTATTGTGACCTAAACCAAATTAATGACATTGGAGAAGGAGAAAATTAATTAGACCCAAGGATCAGATTTAAAAAATTATTAATTAGTTATAGGTAGAGAATAAAGAAGGAAGTATAGTCTTCCCTCTAAAATTATCCTTTGTTCTTAGTTGTTCCAGGAATCTATACATGTTTACAAGTCTGTCTGTATATAATGTCTATTCATTTTGGCCTTTTGAAGTTCATTCTTTAGTAGGTTCATCAGGAAGTGCTCATGGGAACATTATGCCCTGAGTTTTTGCAACTTAATAAAACATTTTTCTGTTACTTCTATATTTTAAAATTGCTTTTGATACCATTGTAATTAGCTCATTAGTAATAATCGGAAAGGAGCAAAGGGAAGGCCAGACATTACAGGCTGTCATTTAGGCAGCTTCACCAGGAAGCTGCAACTTTGCACTCCCCAGGGAATCACCAGCCTATTCCCTGCAAAACACTGGGGGAAGGGGACCAACAAAGGGAAGATAGATGCATGCCCAGTAAAGTTGGGATTACATAGAGAAGGTACTTGCCTGTCAAACTAACCTGGGGACAACCTCTACATGTACTTAGGTATCTGGATGAATCTTAAAGTTATTTTGAGCCTCTGCAGCATTTTTATGATTTTTCCCCCTCCTTTCACAGAAAGGAATATTGCCCCTCTTCCTTTTCCCCAGTCGTAATAGTTCTTCACCTGTGAGCTAGAGAGGGTTTCCTGTTCTTCCTGCATCTAACGGCTTTTGTTCCATAAGGGAGAATGATCTGGGTAGAGCCTTTGCTTACCAGTGGCAGCTACTTTCCTCTCCCAGGTCTCTTGTGAGCACATGGTCGATTTGTGGAGCCTGCAAGTGGGTGCCAACTGCCCTTGTGTCTGTGGGTATCTGGTATTCTTTACTCTCACACTAGTCCATGTTAAGCTTTAAGCAATTCATTAAAAATTCTTTATATCAGCTTGTATGTTATTTTCTCTCTTCTTCCCGTGTTCCATCCTAGATAAATCAGTGCTTTTGACATGCCTTTTTTTGGGGATACCTTTCTTTCTTTGAATTTTAGGCTAATTTTTTGCCCTATCATTTTGGCTACCTGAGAGTTTAGGAAAATTATAATCATATACATTGGCTTTTCTTATTGTTAAGGTGGGAATGACACTCATTCCAGCTTTCTACATCTGAAGTAGATGGTGAAAATCAGTTTTGACATTAAAAACATTAAGTCTGGCTAACTACGAGAGAATAGATTTGGGGATTATGGTAGTAATATTAGGGTTCTATTTCAGTAATCTTTGTGTTTGTGGTGGCTGAAACCAGAGCAATGGGAGACGTATAAAAGTCTGAGAAGTTTTCAGGGTGTAGAGTTATAAGGTGCAATTAAGGAGGAAGTATTTTAGTCTGAATCTTTTTTGATAAACCCATTATTTTAAACCTTAAAATTTATTCCTAATTATCATTTTCTCTTGCTAAATGAACTAGAATATTATTTTCCTCATGTCATTTTCCAGAATCTCTTAAATCATTTTATTTATGACTGTAGGAATGTTTTAAACTCTGGGAATTTTTTTGCTTGTCCATTTATGAGTTTGGTAACCTGTTTGAAGAATATTATCCAAAAATATAGAAAATGCATTCGCAAAGACCTAGTAATGAGGATTTGAAGGAAGAATAACTATTTAAAATAACAGCATTTTAGAAATGGCAGAGACTTTAGGGAACTTTTAAAGGAATATTTTTACCTTTAATAAATGAGAAAAATAAGGGGCAAAAATAAGGGGAAAATATTACAAAGATTTCTTGCAAAAAGGAGGGTTTGCTTAGATGACCTCTGTCAGAGAAAAAATAACTTTGGGCTTTATCTTTTAATTTTTAAGACTTAAGGACCTTCTCTCATACTTGGTCCTACTTACTTTGCTCTTCTTTCTGGTTTTTAGTAGACCCAGGGCACTGCACCTTGGATTTATTTTTCTTTACTTATTTACACTCTTATTTCCTGGGCCTCCTTATGCCTAAGTCCAGCTGTACTTTTCATTTTTCTTCTTCTTTTTTCTTCAAAATTGGTAAATGGACCAGTTTCTTATTAGGAAACTGATTGAAGCAATAGAAAATCTTTATAGGAAAACAGATTGAAGCAATAGAAAACAAATAGCAGCAATAGAAAAGGACATGTTACACCGTCGATATTAAAATTATGTTAACAAAAATGGTTGGCATCCTTTTTAACTGATAACAGAAGTCTTAGTGGGCTTGTTTTGCATTTCTTTTTAAGAGCTTTGTAGATTCATCCCTGCCCCTCAACTTGAACATACTGCTTTTATCCCCGAAGGCTTTTCTTCCCAGCATTTAAAAATACCAGAACCTTCAGCTAAGAACAATATGTACTTTAGGTCATGTGGATAATGCACATTTTTTAAAACTCTATATCTAGTAATGTCAACTCTTTACTTACCTCATACATAATTAGTTCTTAAGGGACAGAACTTCTTGACCACCAAGGTCATTTTTGCTGTAGGATTATTTGATTTGGGGATTCCCTGGTGCTCTGGTTCCATAGTAATGGACTCTGAGCTAGAAATCAGGAATCTTAATTCTCTTCTCAAAGCTGCTTTTTGATACTATGCTGCTTTAAAAGAAAATAGATCTTCACATTTTTGCTGATGTATGAAGACAATCTTTCGTCTGTACCATTTCCTGTTTGGTGGGGCATACTTTCTGTCTTTACTAGTTGCTTTCTTGTCATCTCTATACCCACCTCCCCTTTTAATTATACCTACAGAAATAGAGGCTCTCAATGAATCTGAAGCCATTGAAACAAATGCAAACATGAAAACATTTTATCCAAATGCTGTTGTGCCCTAGTTCACAATTTTTCTCTTTTCTCGTGCTTATTACCAAACTAAGAGAACATAG
Organism: Miniopterus natalensis; assembly: GCF_054644295.1. Lineage (NCBI taxonomy): Eukaryota > Metazoa > Chordata > Mammalia > Chiroptera > Miniopteridae > Miniopterus > Miniopterus natalensis. The sequence continues at coordinate 145,524,726 of NC_142081.1, forward strand.
GACTCTCTTTGCAGAAAGTCAACATACTGCAGACTCTCTTGAAATATTATTTAAATAGCAATAATTAAAAGGAAAAATGAGACTTATGCATTCTATTAGTTGTTTTATCTTCTCTTAAAAACTTTAAAAAATATTTTAAAACTTACACACAGTAAGATATTCTTAACCTTTAAATGTGTGTGATGATTAGTCTGAAAACGATATTCAAAGAAAGTAAAGCACTTTCCTAAACTGTAGAGAACAAAGGAAGCAGCATGTAATTTAATGATAAATATCTCTGAGGACTTTCTAATTACCTTCTAATATGGTATTTACATTTAGAAGATTAATTTACTCGTTTTTATGGTCCCACATTCAAATTTAGAAATATGCTTTTAAGACATCATTGTTTAATTATAACAGAAGCATTAACAGTAGATTTTTAAAATCTGAATTTACACATTTGAGCATTTCACTAGGGTTTAAGACCTTTCTAGACCTTTGATTTGCTGTATATAAAGAAAAAAATATCACCTTTTAAACATTTGCCAACAATTTCCTAATGTGCATTGCAAATACATGATTACATCTGTTTCTTCATATGAGTCTCACAGTGCACACTTAGGGGGCTTTCTTTCTACTGGTATCCAATTGATTTAATTATGCAAGTCCCACTAATGTGCTAATTGGAAGACAGACTTTTTAGCATTCGCCTGAGATTAGATTGCATTCATGGAATCATAATTATTTTGATGGCTTGCCACAGTGAAATAGATGAACTGTGTACCAGCTAAAATTTTAATTAAGTTAACTTTTTACTTTCATTCCTATGTGATTTCTCTCTTTATTTTGCATATAAGGTTGTTTTTTATAGTGTCCTTTGTTTTATTTTATTTTTCAGTTTTCACTGTCTTTCTTATATGTCACATCTCAAATATTTTAATAACATTTTGTTGTATGTTTACAAGACTGTGAAATGAAAGAAAGACAAAACAAATGTTGATCTGAAGACTTAATGCTGAGAAATAGCAGTAAGAAAAATTATATATTAGAGCCCAATTGTGGCATAAAATATTTTACCTTATATGTTCTTAATATATACATACTGTTATACATTCTGTCTCCTATATTATTTCATCTAAGTTCATGGTTCTGATTCTAATGAAGCACTATTATAATCTTACTTTATTACAATCACTGTGATAGTATTTGGACACAAAGATGATGATGATCTTTTCTCTGGAAGGACTGAATCCAAAAGTAGAATTAATGTTTTTTAAAAAACCTGAGGAACGTTATTTGTTTATTTTAATATTGTATGGAATGATTCCTTTTTTCATTTATGTTTATTCTACCTATAATTTGATCTTATGATGGATTCCCATTTTTTCTTAATTTTTTCCCCTTAAAAGTCATTAAGCTCTCATCTTTTTCCTTAGTCCAATATTTCAGAGGCTTTTAGCCTTTAGAGAAAAAAATTTAAAAGGTTCATCAGCTAGTTATTAATCAGCAGCCTAGTGTATTCATACAATGGAATACTACAAATGTAAAGAGAATGAAATATGGATAGACATAAGAACATGGTGAATCTCAAAAAATCATTATGCTGTGTAAAGGAAGCTAGAAACAATATTACATAATATATGATTTCATTTCTATAAAATTCTATAAAGTGGAAACTAATGCATAGTCATAGAAAGCAGATCACTATTTACATATGGATGTGGGTAGAAGGTGGGATGGCTTACAAAGGAATGTAAAGTAACCTTTGGAGGTGGAAAAATATTCCAATGAGGACAAGTAAAACCTAAATACACACCTAGATGTATCATAGTGAAACAGCAGAATATTAAACAATTATCTAAAAAATCAGAGAAAAATAAAGATTACATACAGCTGTAGAGAAAATAATATTGTCTAGATAATTTAAACAGAACAGTTTTATTATAGCATATTAGTGACTTATACCAATGTTAGTGGACCAATACATGGATTCTAGGCTGTACTTCCAGGAACGCATCTCAAAATACACCTCAGCACTAGGCTGCATGTAAACTACTGCTCCTGCACAATTAGGAGTTCGCTTGCCTAACTGGGAGGTTTCCACTAGAGCTGCTGGCCCCAGAATCTAGATACTGCTTCTTGGTCAGGAAGCCACATGCTCAAGCTATTTTGCCTTGCTGCAACTGTCAGTTTAAGTCACACTGCCTCTAATACATTCTCCCCAGCAAAGAATTCCTCATGCACTGTCTCTCAATGCACATAGCTCAATTCCAAATTCAAGCTTACACAATGCATTTGAATGACAAAAACAAATCATGGTTAGATCACTAGCTCTGTAAGTTTCCAGGAAGTACAGTTTTCAGGTTAGTAGTCTTCAAAATACAGGAAGGCTTGAGCAAAAGGAAGTTGAAGAAAAAGTTACTGAGTTAATCTATATTCATGACACATACCAAAGAAAAATGATTAGCAAAACAATGTAATTTTCTGTATCAATAACAAGCCAGAAGACAGTGGGCTAATATCCTCAGAGTTCTGAGAAGACAAATACATTTTTCAAAAACAAAGAATTTACCGTAACAGACCTTTTCTGAAGGAAATGTTAAATAATGAACTTCATTAAGGACATTAAATCTAAAGAGAAAGAGTAACATGCAAGTATAAATGGCTTTCTTTAATAAGAACATATTACTCTTATCATAAGAAAATAGTAACTTAGAAAGTAACAAATACTCATATCAACGAAATAAAAGATATCTGTTTCATCTATTACTTTAAGGAAATTGTGTCAGAATCAAAGAATACCATAGGTGTGGTCTTCTGATTTTAATATAGTAGTAATCTTGTGGATTTTTTCGTTCATATTCCTCCAGAGCCATGAAACACCTATATCTATGTTTATTCCATTCACACCTAGAAGAAAATGGAAAGCAGGATTCTAGGTGCTCTATAGTTATTCCCAATCGTTAATGGGCAATAATATTTTTATATTTTCAAGTATCTTCTTTGTAATTGTAAGAGTGGTGACAGTGTAACTTATAACAGATTTTCAATGAATACTTTAGTCAACTACTTGAAATATGAAATTAAATACTATTGGGACATTAAATTAGTACATATATACCCATTATTAAGCAGCAGCTTTATAGATATTTTTGGCTCACTTACTGAATTTTAGTCCCTCTAACTATAGCTCTCAGTATATATTAACTATTAATACACAGTGGTTGTTCTCATCTTAAAAATAATCCTCATTGCCTAATGAAATTTGATTTGTTGGTTATGGTAGATGGAATTTTTTAAATGTCTCCCAAAGATGTGTCCTAATCCCTGGAATTTGTGAATATGATTAATTATCACTCCCATGATTAACTTTTGATATATGGCACAAGTTACCTTAAAATAGGGAGATTGTTCTGGATTATCTAAGTGGGCCCGATGGTGAACCCTTAACAGTGGAGAACTTTCTCCAACTGGGGCAGAAGGAGAAGCCAGAGAAATTAGAATTCTGAGGAGGACTGAGTAGGTTGCTGCTGTGGTGAAGATGGAGACAGCCACGTGAGAAGGGGTCTGCGGAGTCTCTAAGTGGGAAAGGCACTCAGTTAAGAGTGTGGAAATAAGGACTTGCTATTGCTGCAAGGAAATGGCTCTGCCAACAACCTGAATTAGCTTCCTAGCAGATTCTTACCCTGAGCTTCCAGGTTAAGAGCCCAGCATGGTTGACACCTTGATTTTCAGCTTGTGGTACCTTGAGAATAGAACCCAGCTATGCCCACCCAATACCATTAACCTGCGGAACTGCGAGCTGATGGGCATTATTTTAAACCACTGTGTTTATGGCAGTTTGTTACACAGCATTAGAAAACTAATATATAAGTAAACAAAGTGAGATCCTTATTTTTTCGTACTAAATTTATTTAATGTCCCTAAGAAGTAATTTGACTTAATCTGTTCAACTTAATCTGTTTGAAATTTAACAGAGAATAAAGAGCACATATTTTGATTCCAAGTCATACTTACAAGTCCCTGCTCATCTAAATGTAATTCAATTCTCCTCTGTATTTTATGTATTAAAAACTACTGTTTAATTATATTACAAGTATTTTTTGATGCTTGGGAACATCATTAAATGATGATATAACCACTGATTAATGTGGCAACACCGTTTGATCTAGATGAGTGCTGAAAATGCAGAAATGATAATGAAATGCAGATACAGTCTGAGAAGTAAATGTCTTTATTAACTTTATAGATTAAACAACCAAAGCAGGGACAATTTTTCATACTTAATAAAACAGAGAATAAAGGATATTCATAAAATCAAGAGTAGGAATTACACTGCATTGATTATTAGATTTTTCAGCAACATTGCAGGTAGTATTTAAGAATGTCACATTGTGCTGTTGTTTGATTAGAGCTTTCCTGCATTGTCGAGTAGCACCAAACATCAACTTTAATTTGTGTTGTCTAGGTTTTAATAGTATACATTAAAAATAATTAGTATAAAGGCATTATTTAATTTACCTTCAAAAAATCAAAATTTTAAAGATCTTAGATAATATTACGTCGTTTGGCCTAAAAGCCTTCCAGAGTACAGTACGTTTTGTAATATTAAATTAAATATTTTGCTTGGAAAAAGGGAAAAGCAAGGCAGTGGTTTTTAACTAAGGTTTGGGAGGAAGGAGGGGTAGAATCAAGGAATGATTGAGGACCTGTTCATTCTGGAAAAAGTTAAATTGCTTTACCAAAATGAAGGCTTTAGAAATGTTTTGAAACTTTCATCTTCAAATTCAGTGTATTGTTTATAAATATATTAGTTTTAATCAAACACTGGTTGGAATAAAAGTTTTACTCAAAGATTTTTAAAATTTATATTTTATTTTAAATAATGAAATTTGAGAATAGAATGACCAAGAGTTTCATAATACATAATTTGTATTTTGCAGTGATACTACCCATAACTTAAAAAGGAATTTACCTCAATTATTTGTGTTATGTAATGAAATAAAGAATGCAAAATAATGCTTTGTACCCTCACATACATGGGAATATATTTATACTGGTGACTTGGAGGGAAATAGCGTGAGTGCTATTCACTGGCTTCCCAGTTTCTAGGAGAATTATGGCCAGCCCCTAATGCCTGCTGAATTAGAACCTGGTCTGCATATGGAAGGTACTAAAAGGTAAAATGCGTCAAAGATATGGTGACGGAAGAATATTTGACTATGGGTGGTGGTCACATAATGCAATATACAGATGATGTGTCATAGAATTGTACACTTGAAACCTATATAAATTTTAAAAAAATTATCTTTATTGTTGAGAGTATTATAGATGACTCTCCCCCCCCCTTGTTTCTCTCCACCTGGTTCACACCCCACCCCAGTTCTTTACTACCCTATTGTCTGTGTCCATGGGCAATGCATATATGCATATAAATTCTTTGGTTAATCTCTTACCACCCTCCTCCACCCCCTTCCTTCTGAGATTGTCAGCATGATCCATGTTTCCATGCCACTGGTTCTATTTGATTCTTCAGTTTATTTTGTTCATTAGATTCCACATATAAGTGAGATCATGTGATGTTTGTCTTTCTCTGCCTGGCTTATTTCACTTAGCATAATAATCTCCAGGTCCCTCCATGCTATCTCAAAGGATACAAGATCCTTCTTTTTTACAGCTGCGTAGTATTCCATGGTGTAAATGCACCACAGCTTTGTTATCCACTCATCTACTTATGTACACTTGGGTTGTTTCCAGATCTTAGCTATTATAAGTAACACTGCTATGAACATAGGGGTGCATATGGTCTGTCTGGTTGGTGTTCCAGGATTCTTAGTATATATTCCTGGAAGTGGGATTGCTGGATCAAATGTCAGTTCCATTTTTAATCTTTTGAGGAACCTCCACACTGTTTCCCATAGTGACTGCACTAGTCCACATTCCCACCAGCAGTGTAGCAGGGTTCCCCTTTCTTCACATTCTCTCCAGTTCTTGTTTTTTGTTGATTTACTGATTGTAGCCATTCTGGCAGGTGTGAGGTGATACCTCGTTGTTGCAGCAATCTTGAGAAAGAAGAACACAGTTGGAGGGCTCAAAATATCAGAATATCAAGGTATACTACAAAGCCATTGTAATCAAAACAGCCTGGAACTGGCACAAGTACAGGTATATAGATAGTGGAACAGAACAGAGAACTCAGAAGGAAATTGACCTAAGCCATTATGCTCAATTAATATTTGACAAAGGAGGCAAGAGCCTACAATGGAGTAAAGACAGCCTCTTCAATAAATGGTGTTGGGAAAATTGGACAGGTACATGCAAAAAAATGAAACTAGACCACCAACTGACACCATATAGAAGAATAAACTCAAAATGGATAAAAGACTTAAAATGTAAGTCGTGAAACCATAAAAATCCTAGAAGAAAACCTAGGCAGCCAAATCTCAGACATCTCATGTAGCAGAATTTTCACTGATGCATCACCTAGGGCAAGAGAAACAAAGGAAAAAATAAACAAATAGGACTTCATCAAACTAAAAAGCTTCTGTACAGCAAAAGAAACGAGCATCAAAATGAAAAGGGAACCCACTGTATGGGAGAATATATTTGCCAATGATACATCTGATAAGGGTTTAATTTCTAAAATATATAAAGTGCTCATACAATTCAACAAAAGGAAGACAGACAATCCTTTTGATTGATTAAGAAATGGGCAGAGGACCTGAATAGACACTTCTCCAAAGAAAACATACAAATGGCCAAGAGAATATGAAAAAATACTCAATGTTACTAATGATCAGAAAGATGTAAGTTGAAACAAATATAATTTAATTAAAAAAAGGATTCAGATCACCCCTACCATGGAAAGACTGGGAGGTAGCTGGTTTTGCCTGCCCTTTCTGCACTGAGCCCTAGGGAAATAGCTCTGGTGGGTTTTGCACTGCTTCTTAGCAATAGTCTTGTGAGCCTGGTGAATACAAGCCTGTTGGCTTTCAGAGATAGGTGTTTTGGGAGCCCTTCTCTCTGGAGAGAGTCTTAAAACTTGGGGTACTTTTTGTGGAGTCCAAACCCTTCACTCCTCAGGGAGAAGCTAAGAGTTGGGGGTGCCCTCCTGATTGATGACCTTGTGCCAGGAATGGGCTTTACTGTGCGAGTGTCTCAGCCTTTCCTAATCATTTTGATGTGGGTACTTTCTCATTCATCCAATGTGTAGTTGTTCAGCTAATTTCTGGATCTAGGTGAAGGATCAGAGGGAATTGTTCTCAGTTTTGCTGTATGTTTACTGTGTTCGTAGGAGGAGGGGCACTCAGGAGCCTCTCACATCAGCGTCTTGGTCAATTCCCAGTAAATATTTAATTTTTATTATTTTGATTATTTGGTTTATTGGCTATTTTATTTGTTTAAATTCGGCCAATCATGTCCTTTTCTCTTTTCTATTGTAGAATTTAATTTTTTCCTTAGTTGGATTTAAGAGAGATTCATGTGCTACAGAGAAGAATATACTGCTACTAGCAATGGTTAATTGCTAATTGGGACTTATTGTTTGTCTTTAAATTTATTGCAATAATCGTTTCATATAAAAGTTTAAAATTTTTATTTAGACACTTTTCTTTATTGAGTCTTTTTTGCAATTGGAGAATCCTTATTTTAAAAGTAAATAAATATATATTAGTTCCTGTTATGCTCTTTTTTCACACACCATTTTAAGTCTTGAAATAAATATTTCAAACTTATGGAAAAGGTCAGAGAATACAGATCAAAGGCCTTCATATTCATCATCTTGCTCTGCCAGACTCACTGGCTGCTGCACATTTTAAACATCTTCAAAACAGGTAAAATTATCTAAACTTAATGTATATCAACATAGGGGTTTTGTGGTTTTCTTTCAGCTCTACTCACTGTTGAATTGAGTGATATGTGGTCATTTAATCTATAGCTGTTGTTCAGGTTGATTTGCATATATATTTTTATCAGTTTTCAATGTCTAGTGGGTATTCAACTAGAGCAACTGTGCCCAATTAAATTCCTTTCATCGCCCCACCCCCAGCCCCTAGCCTGTTTTTCCCACTTTGAACCCAAGGAGTTCATGGAAAACTACAGCTAAGTACTATTTTGAGACTATTTACTCTCTACCCCTGACTATAATGTTTTGCTTTTATGAGGGGGGTCTTCCTACAATGCATGTTCTGTGGCTGGTTCTATTCTCTATTAGTTACCTTTATAATGTAAGATAGGCAGGTTTTCAGTAGTTGCAGAAATATAAATTGATTACTTTCCCTGTGAAACAAATTAAATTGATTAAAGATTTAATTGTTCAATTAAAGACATGTGGATTAAAAATAATCTAATTTCAGAGGACTTTTTGAACAAAGCATGAAACAGGAACTATAAAGGAAACAGATAAATTTGACTTAAAAGAATTAAATACTCTGCTATAGAGAAGCTAAAGAAAAATTACTTTAAAACACTTTACTAAAAATAAACAGAACTCTGAAAATTTCTGAACCACAAAGAAATGCTATAAATAAATGCAAAGGACAAATTATAAACTAAGAATAATATTTTAAATGCTTATGGAAGACAAAGCCTGTTTTCTTAATATAGAAGAATGCATAAAACAAGAAAGAAAAAAGAGATGAAACACTTAGAAAATGAGCTAGAGATTACTAATATAGACATGAAGAGATGCTCGTATTCACTTGAAACTAAAGAAATAAAAATTTTAAAAATGGAAATATGTTTTCTAATTTAAGGGATTTTTAAAATACAATGCTTAGTGTTAGCAAGGGTAGAGGAAGTAGATACACTATTGGGATAACACCTTTCTGAAGCTACTTGGTAAATTCAACCAAAGTTAAATTGCACATATCCTTTGCCTTAACAATTCAAATTTTCAGGAATTTATTTTATTGACATTTGTACATAAGCTCATAAAATAAACATATGTTTTCATTTGTTATGTACTTTTTTATAACAATGCAAAGGTGGAAATGAGCCAAAGGTTCATTGATGAAGACTGGTTTAAGTAAGAGGGTAACATAATACAGGAGTTACCTTTGTCCAGTGGGTCTGTGCAGGTGGGTTGGAGACTTTCTTTTCTACTTAAAATTTTTACAATAAGAATATTATTTAAAATGCCAGAGTGTAGTGATGGGAAGGGAAAATAGAGCAATAACTGATTGCATCAAAGATGATCTATACTGGTCCAGTAGTCTGTGTGGTATTGATCTCAGGTGTCTAAGCCAGGAGCAGACAGTGGAGGCAGGCTGATGCAGTGTCTCTCCCCTCTTTTAATGCTAATCGATATTATCTATTTCAGGTAAACAGAGTATTCTATGCAAATTTTTGTTTTCTCTTCAGTATTGTATGATTTAAGTTATCAGATATCCCTTTTCAGTTATAGATTGTTGGCTTTTTTGTTCATTTTATTTTGCTTTCGTTTTATGTGTATTTCTTTCTTCTCTATATTTGCCCTGAATATCCTGGCAAATTTGGAGTGGCTTTATGAGAGATGTGAATTGATGCTTTTCTAATCTGAAAGCATGGACTTTTCTTTTTTCCTCTTACACTTGTCTTGTTTTTCACATGCTTTTGTGCATGCTTCACTGACTTTCTCTTCTATTGTACAGGCATAAATATGGACTGTGGATTTTATAAATCAGAAATTTAGTTGTCTCAAGATAGTTGTATCTTTAAAGTATTAGAAGTATGTTTTATAAAACCAGAACCTAGGCCTAGAAAATTTCATTTTCTTTAATATATTGAAATGTAGATTCCCAATAACTATAACAAAGACATTTAGAATTGTTCAATAAATAATACTTTTTAAAAATAATTGATTCATCCCCCTGAAATGCATGGAAAATGGTTAAAGTAAGTTTTTATAGCATGACATTTCTTCAATAATGTTAATAAATGATAGAAGCCTTTACGCAGTTTTATTTTTCATGTCTACTAAAGACATTTGTTAAATTATATTTGGCTTATAATCAAGTTACAATTCCATGTCAGTCTTTGTGCATTTAATCATTTGAAACAGATGCACTGATATTTTTCTAAACTGCTTGTTCTAAAATTAATTTATTTCTGACATTGAAGAATATAATGCTTTCAAATAGTACTTGAAGTAGTTTTATGGGGGTAAGTCAATTACTCCCCAAATACCTGAGCTATTAGAACTTAATATATATAATGAGGTATCATAATAGCTAACATTTAAGTAGTGCTCACCTATGTGCCTGGTACTCTGTGTTGCACCTACATTAACTCATTTAATCCTTTCAACATCCTTAGGAGGTGGGAATTATTATTCTACCCATATTACCACTGAAGATATTGAGACATAAAATATACCATGGTCATATGGTTAGCAAAACTTCTGAGCCAGGGTTTGAACCTGGGTCACACAGCTTCAGCATCTTTACCACGGCTGGACACTAGTGCCAGTGCTTAGTAAAGACTCAGTAAGTTTTTATTGTTAGGCTGATAGACCAGTACTAAAATTGTGTAGCACTTGAAAACAGTATCATTTAAGTTGCATTTTATTTATAGTATTGAGAGAAACAGCATAGCAATTCTTCAGAGGAAGGGAAAGGAAGAAGTAAGGATATTAACATTTTTATTTTACATGATCATTGTCTTTATTCCTTAAGGAGGTAAAATATTTTAGATGTTTTTAGATGACTATAACCTTGAGCTATCTAAAAATAGTGATAGCACCATTGAAGCCCTTCCAGAGAATGTTTTTTCCACTTACTTTGCTTCTTTTCCTGTTCCAGAGATTTTGAACAGGTGTGCCATGGCAGGCACACTGGTGAGCCACGGGAATTTCTAAAACATGCTGTACCTGACTGTTTAGTCAGGGGCCCTGACCTCTTTTCCCTTAGATTGTCAAATAAAAAATGGCAGCAGCCAATACTACAATAGCCATCCAGTGTGAAGTAATCAAAATTATGCCTATTTTTTGTCAGATCTGCAAAAAGTATAATGTATTTCTTGGTGTGTTGCAGAATTTTAGTAGTTTATGTGTGCCATGAGATAAAAAAGGCTGAAAATCAGTGATCTACTCAATGAACAAGTATTTAGTGTCACTAAAAATGTGCTATTAAACTTGACATTAAATATAAGCTAACTGGAACAATTCTTTAGTGTAACATAAGCGTTATAAATCTGGAAGAAGATGGCATATTTAAAATATATTTTATTCACCAGAAAATATATAGGGACATTAGGGGAGAATAATTAGGTTTCCTGCATTTCAAATGTACAGTTTGCCTTTTGCTGTTCAGGTCTATAATCTATGTGTCATAAAATGGAAAAGAGTTATTTGCCTGTGTGGTTAACATTACCAGAGGCTCCTATCTCTCTCTGTCTAGATAATGCTCATTTCCTCCTGTTTCATACCTTTGTCTTAGTCGCCTTGCTTTCTCTCCTCTCTTTTTATCTTGTTCATAGTCTGTTCCTTTGTCATCACTTCTGTTCTCTCTGTGTAGATATAATCATAACTATTTTGAAGTAGGTAATAAGATGCTAAGATATTTATAGCTTACGGAAAGCAAGCCTGGACCATTCTGCCCACTCTTATTATCATAGAGGCAACTTCTAAGTATAAATAGTTCCATGACTCATCTCACTGCCAGTCTCACAGGAAGAAAAGAAAAGAGAAAGACGCATCTCCAGCACAGTGACCTACTAAATACTTCTGAAGGTGACCTTCAGCATAGATCATGGTGGGTGAGATTCTTGAGAGCTTTCTTAAGGATAATATAAGGCTGTGGATATAACTCAGTAATTCTGATTAAAGTTCTGCGGTATTTCAGTATCACCACCTTGTAATGGATTCTTGCCATACTGAGCATAAGTAGATGACAGTAGAGGCCATTTGATTTGAGAAAGTTTGAATGTAACAAATTGATTTGAATCTTCCTTGTGGATATTTCTCTAGAGTTAATGAATAATTTTCACAACTCTTCTATTCAAATTCACAGATCCCTCACAAATCACATTCAAAGTATACCTCTTCTAAATTTTCTAAGTTTATCAACAGGATTTTAGTGTGTTATTTAATCTGTCCAACTGGCCCTGGGAGCAATTATATATTTTTTAAAGAGTCATTTACATTAACTTTCTTCTTTTTCACATTCAACTTAGAAATGAATTAACTTTTGGATTTGTATTGAGTTGGTAAAACTAAAGAAATTATCTCATGTCAATTAGAGCTATTATAATTGGCAATAATCTATGCTTTTTTCCTGCCTCAGTAGCATTAGCATTTACAGGAAGAGAAAGGTTATGCGTGCCATTTCTGTTCACGTGTTTTACTTTAATCTGCTGAGATACACATTTTTTTCCTGTAAAACCAATGTCAAAGGTGGTCCTAGAAAGCTCAAGCATTAAATGTAAAAGTCACCTTTTTGGTAGCAAAGAGAAAGAAATGCATCTCACATAAAATATTAATAAAATTTAACTACCTGGAGACATACTGTAATGATTTTGTGAAAGTTAGTCTTTGATCAGTTTGCATGAATATATCCATACTCCTACATCATTGCTGGTATTACAAATTACAGTGATCTTTATTAGAAACAGGGACATCTTGAAGGAAAGCAGTACCTGAGCAGTCTTTACGTAACACACATTTTATATAGAACTGCTTATATGTGAGAAAAATTTAAGCACCACAGGGGTTGAAAATACTTTTAAGGCATAGTGTCAGCCATAATATTATGGGGGAATTCAGTGATAAGGCCAAACAAGAGCAGGAAGGCTTCAAGGTAGACAGATACTGATAGATTCATTCACTCATTTGTTAACTCATATATCCACTCAGTGGTTTAAAAAAATAATTGATAACTTCCTGTATGCAAGGCACTTGCCTTCACTGAGGATACAATAATGGACAAAACAGATGCTTTGTGCACCCTCAAGAAGTTTACATGCCTTATGGGCATGGATATTAAACAAATAATTAAAGACTTGTTGAATTGCAAGTGTCACAGGTGCTGCAAAGTTAAGAGCTGTATGAAAACATATGGCAGAGCTAGTGAATTCAGGGAAGATCTGAGACCCAGAGGATGAGCAAGAATTAGACCACAAAGCCAATAAGCCATGGGTCAAAACAGCTTTTGATAAAGATTGTCTAAATTCATGGGTAGTATTCTAGAAGCGAGTTAGTTTTTAAATAGTTCTAGTGCCCTCAAAGGCAGAGAGCTATGACAGATTACTTACTTGCCTACCCCATATTTGTTCTCCTTTTCTTCCTTGCTAACAGAACCCAATTTTATTTAGAAAAACAACATTTCCAGGTAAAACAACTACTTTTTCTAGGTTCCCTTATAGCTATAAGGTGGTTATTTGACACAGTCTTAACTAATACAAAGAAAGTCAAAGTTCCTGGGTTGGACTTCTAGGAAAATTCCCCAGAGAAGGCTGTTTTAGCTGTTCCACACATTTTTTACCTTTTGACCTTGCTGCCCATTTCTGAAATGAGAATGTTCTGGCAGGAGCTATGGTCAGCACCTTGGGAACATAAGGGTAGGGGCATCATCTAAGTCTAGTGCAACAGAAAGCAGGAAAGGGCCTGGATGCCCAGTGTTATTGTGGAGCCCCGTACTCCTGGGTCCTACCATCAGTTTTCTTTAATTCGAGAGAATAAAAGAAAAATTAACCTGCAGACATGTTGGGTAAGTAGAATCGTATCTGAGGAAAGCTTGCCTTTCTTCTCATCAGATGGCTTTATCCTTTATCTCCTTTTGTGTTGACAAAGTAAGAAGTGTGCAAATAAATATGGTATGTTTGCTCAGTGTGCTATTTGTATGTTCATGTGCTTATGTAAACAATAAGTAAAGAAGAATTAAAACGTGAGGGATGTCCCTTCTAGCTAGGGTGATCAAAAATGCTTCATGGAGCTGCTTCAGTCCACCTGTTGAGTGAGCCTGGTGGTTCCAACTTGTCTGCAAGCTGGCAGCCGCTAGCTCTGGTTGCTCAGGTCTGGAGACCCGTGTTGTCACAGGCTCTGCGACATGTCAGTGCAGGCTGAGTGTGGTTGGAAGCTGAGCAGGCTATGAATCCAAGAAACACTGCATGGAGTAATGATGATTCCAGGCTTGGCCAGAGGACGCTGGAAAAGATAGGGTGGTCTAAGGAAAAGGGTTTCAGGGCTCAAGTGCAAGGAGCCACAGAATATATTAAAGTTCAAGTTAAAATAAGCACCTCGGACTTGGAGCTATAATCAATAGTGAAAACAACTGGATTGCTCATGTGGATGATTTTAACAAGCTTCTGGCTGAACTGAACACTGGTCATGGACTGGAAACAGAAGACTTCTCCTCAGACAACAAGGGAAAGAAATCTTTCAGCTTTGAAGAAAAGTCCAAAGATCTCTAAAAATTGTGTTCATTACATGAAATTCACAAAAGGGAAGGATCTACCATCTCAGAGCAAAACAGGTCTTGACTGCATTTTGGGGAGCAGACAGAATAAGAAGACTCCCGAGGATGCTTTCAGTCCCGCCACTCCAGGTGAGAGTGAAACCTCCGCCAGGACAACCGGTGCCTTCCCAACCCAAGCAGATGGCAGAACTAAAGAACAGGCCACAGGTTATGGCTGCAGGGCCTTACCTTATAGAGACCCAAATGGAAAAGAAAGGAGGAAAGAAAAGAAAGAGGCAAAAAAGATAAAAATGTGGAGAATTACACTCAACCCAAGACCAAGAAGAAGAGAGTCCAAGTTGAGCAGCAGCTGGAGACCCTCATTCGGGACGAGAATTCAGATGCTTCTGCTGAGGAGGGAGAGTATTGTGTGGGGTCCCTGATGACCAGGACTTACTATCAAGCCCCTCAAAAAGGTAGAGAAAAGAAAAGCTACAAAAGCAAGTTGAGGCAGTGGTGGAAGCTACTATAGATGAAACCCCTGTGGAAAAAAAGAAAAGAAAAAAGAAAGGTTCCAAATAAATTCTGTTGAACCAGGGCCTTCCAGTTTCTCAGATATCAGGGTGCTGCTGAGCAAACAGCTTTGGCCTGAAGTCGGAGCAGAGTTCGCCCAAAAGAGTTTGTGCACATCTTTTCACATGCCTAGGGATTGATGACTGTTACCCTATCGCCACATTTTTTCCTAAATCCTATTCTCAGAAAAACTTTTTAATGTTCCAAATCATGGCTCTCCTAAACAAAGTACACTGGTTTGTAGACTCTGGGGGAAAAAAAGGTGCTTCATAGAAGAGGTTTCACTGGGACTGGGTTTTACAATTGTGTATTTGCCTTCAGATGTAAAAAGGCTTTGCATGAAAGGAGGCTTTTCTGAATTTTTTTCCATAGGCACTTGGGAGCCAATGACCATTTCCAGCAGATTTCTATCATGTTTTAGTACAATAACTTATTTGCTATCGGAATGCCAATGGCTTGAGTCTGGATAATCCGAACGTTAAAGAGGCTAGTTGTTAAACTGTATTTTAGAGCCCATGCCAGAATTTTTTTTTTGGTAGTAAAGGAAAGAAAGGAATAAGGCGAGAGAGGGTACAATGGATAACTGCTGATTTTTAGATATGACAGGGACAGGGGAAGGAGAGTGAAAGCCAGCTTTCTATTTTCAGACTTGGCTAAATAAGGAATTACTATAGGCTGGTGAGAAAGGATAAATGAATGGGTAACTGGGGAAGAGAAGATAATGAGTTTTATTTTAAGGCTATCTGAGGATAATGAGGTGGAATGCCCAGCAAAAACTAGAAATTTGTGATTCAAGTGTGGATTTTATAATGTTCCATTGGAGAAACTAGTTGAAATCAACGGTTTTATTGCCTACGTGATTTTGTCTATCAGCACTTTTTTTTTTTTTGCTGTTCTTTATTGAGCCTTAAAGTACCATGGCTAGCTGAAAATTCTAGTTACTTTGTTAAAACAGCATTAGGATAAAGGATCTTTTTTACTGTGCCAGGAGAATATGGAAAATAAAATCAATATTTCTATTTTTGCCTATCACAATTAACATTATTTCCTACCTCTAGTAAACTATTTTTTTTCCGAAATAACATTTATTCTTTCCTAAGTCGTATAATTAAAGAGGCATATTTTTAGAAGAGTGAACATTAGGAATGCTGAAAAATGGCAAGGATAATATGTTTGTAATTATAATTTGCAATATGCAAAACAAAGATAATTTGATTATCACCTGAAATGCCTTTCTCTTCTGTAAAGCCTCAAATGAAGCAAATTGGATCAGCATATTGGTAAATTGCTTTAATCAAAGTTTTTTGCATTTTCGGGCAAACTTCACTGCATTTATGGCTTATACATTTTTTCGCCATATATAGTTGATTAAAGACTGATTCAAAGCTTTGATTGAAAGTTTCATTGAAGTCTTCTAAAGTTAATTCACTGATAGGACACACTTTATTATAAAAGTGCTTATTGACCTTTTAATTAATTATATATTTGGGATTTTAAAATAAAATTTTAGACTAGAATATACTTAGCTATGAAATAATAGCTAGAATTCCCCCCAAAAATAAAGTTTATTTTAGTCTAAATCATGGTGATTTTTACTATATTATGCTACCTAGCACTATATACTCATATGTGGACATATACATATTAACATTATATATAATTATAACATTATATATAGGTATATGTATTTAAAAATATATGACAAGAAACAGAAATGGAAGTACATTTATTTTATAACTTGAAGAAGTAGTTCTGGTTTAATTGCCTATAAGAAGATAATATTTTTTCCTTTTTATTGAATTTATTAGGATGACACTGGTTAACAAAATTATACGGGTGTCAAGTACACAGTTCTACAACACATCATCTATACACTGTATTGTGTGTTCACTACCCCAAGTCAAATCTCCGTCCGTCACCATATATCCCTACTATTCTCTCTTCCACCTCCTTCTATCTCCCCTCCCCTGGCAATCATCACACTTTTGTCTGTGTCCATGAGTTTTTCTCTTTTTATTTTTTATTTGGTCAATCCCTTCATTTCGCCAGCCACCCCTACTGACGACAGTTGTCAGCTTGCTCTCTATGAGTCTGTCACTATTTTGCTTGTTAGTTCATTTTGTTGGTCACATGGTACTTGTCTTTCTCTGAATGGCTTATTTCACTTAGCATAATGCTCTCCAGGTCCATCCATGCTATAGCAAAGGGTTATATTTCCTCCTTTTTTTTACAGCCAAGTAGTATTCCACTGTGTACTAATGGGCACTTGGGCTGTTTCCAAATTTGGCTATTGTAAATAGCACTGCAGTGA
Source organism: Miniopterus natalensis (assembly GCF_054644295.1). Classification (NCBI taxonomy): domain Eukaryota; kingdom Metazoa; phylum Chordata; class Mammalia; order Chiroptera; family Miniopteridae; genus Miniopterus; species Miniopterus natalensis. The sequence goes on from NC_142081.1 coordinate 145,541,961, forward strand.
ACATAGGGGTGCATATATTCTCTTGAATTGCTGTTTTGGTTTTTTTGGAGGTAAATTCCCAGAAGTGGAATTGCTGAGTCATAAGGCAGTTCCATTTTTAATTTTTCTGAGGTAACTCTGTACTGCTTTCACAGGAGCCACACCAGCCTGCATTCCCACCAACAATACAGGAGGGTTCCCTTTTCTTCACATCCTTGCCAACACTTGTTGTTTGTTGATTTATTGATGTTAGCCATTCTGACAAGTTTGAGGCGATATCTCCTTGTGGTTTTAATTTACATTTCTCTGATGATTAGTAACACTGAGCATCTTTTTATGTGCTTATTGGCCATCTGTATGTCCTCTTTGGAGTAGTGCCTATGCAGGTCCTTGGCCCATTTTTTTTTTTTCCACTTGGGAGGCTGCACAGTACCTTTCATTTTTTATGAAGCTTGTTTTCTTTCTTTTTTTAAAAAATTTATCTTTATTGTTGAAAGTATTATGGATGTCCCCATTGATCCCCTCCACTCCACATCCACCCCACCCCCCAGGCCTTCCCCTATATACATAGGTTATGCATATAAGCATATAAGTTCTTTGATTAATCTCTCCCCACCTACTCCCCCACCCCTGCCTTCCATCTGAGAGATCTCAGTCTGTTCCATGCTTCTGGATCTATTTTGTTCAGTTTATTTTGTTTATTATATTCCACATATGAGTGAGACCATGTGGTACTTGTCTTTCTCTGACTGGCTTATTTTGCTTAGCATAATACTCTCCAGTTCCATCCATGCTGTCCTAAAGGGTAAGAGATAAAAGACTTAAATGTAAGACATGAAACCATAAAAACCCTAGAAGAAAATGTAGGCAGCAAAATCTCAGACATCTCCCACAGCCATATGTTTGGCGATACATCTCCTAGGTCAAGAGAAACAAAGGAGAAAATAAACAAATGGGACTACATCAAAATAAAAAGCTTAGCACAGCAAAAGAAACCATCAACAAAATGAAAAGGGAGCCCACTGTATGGGAGAACATATATACCAATGACACATCTGATTAAGGGTTAATATCCAAAATATATAAGGAACTCATACAACTTAACAAAAGGAAAACAAACAGTCCAGTTAAAAAATGGGCAAAGGACCTAAACGGACACTTCTCCAAAGAGGACATACGAATGGCCAAGAGACATATGAAAAAATGCTCAATGTCACTAATCATCAGAGAGATGCAAATTAAAACCACAATGAGGTATCACCTCACACTTGTCAAAATCAACCAACAGTAAGTGCTGGCGAGGTTGTGGAGAAAAGAGAACCCTAGTACACTGCTGGTGGGAATGCAGACTGGTGCAGCCACTATGGAAAACAGTATGAAGTTTACTCAAAAAATTAAAAATTGAACTGCCATTTGACCCAGTGATCCCACTTCTAGGAATATATCCTAAGAAACCCGAAACACCAATTGGAAAGAACTTATGCACCCCAATGTTCATAGTAGCACAATTTATAATAGCTAAGATCTGGAAACAGCCCAAGTGCCTATCAGTATATGAGTGGATAGAAAAGCTGTGGGACATTTATACCATGGAATACTATGCGGCTGTAAAAAAGAAGGATCTCTTGGCGCATTTTTTAATTGGATTGTTTGGGGTTTTTTTGTTTTTGTTTTTATAAGTTCTTTATAAATTTTGGATATTAAACCCTTATTCAGTGAATCACTGGCAAATATGTTCTCCCATTCAGTGGGTTGTGTTTTCATTTTGTTGATGGTTTCCTTTGCTGTGCAAAACATTTTTAATTTGACGTATGTCCATTTGTTTATTTTTTCCTTTGTTTCCCTTGCCCGAGGAAATATATCAGAGAAATGTCTGAGATTTTACTGCCTATGTTTCTTCTAGGAATTTTATGCTTTTGAGTCTAGTATTTAAGTCTTTAATTCATTTTGAGTTTATTCTTGTGTATCGTGCAAGGTGATCTAGTTTCATTTTTTTGTATGTTTCTGTCCAATATTCAAAACACCATTTATCGAATAGACTACCTTTACCCTAATGTATGTTTTTGCCTACTTTGTCAAATATTAATTGCTTATAAAGGCCTGAGTTTATTCCTGTTCTCTCTATTTGATTCCACTGATCTATATGTCTGTTTTTATGCCAGTACCATGCTGTTTTGATTACCTTGCTTTGTAGTAGAGTTTGATATCAGGTAGCATGATCTTCCAACTTTGTTCTTCTTTCTCAAGATTGCTGTTGTTATTTAGGGTCTTTTGTGGTGTCATATAAATTTTTGGAATATTTGTTTTAGTTCTGTGAAATATTCCATTGGTATCTTGATAGGAATTCCATTGAGTCTATAGATTGCTTTAGGTAGTATGGACATTTTAATGATGTCTATCCATTAATGCGGTATATGTTTACACTTATTTGTACCTTCTTCAATTTTTTCTTCAGTGTCTTATAATTTTCAGAGTAGAGGTCATTTGTATCCTTGGTTAAATTTATTCCTAAGAATTTTATTCTTTTTGAAGCAACTGGGAATGGGATTGTTTTCTTACTTTCCCTTTCTGATAGTTCATTCTTGGTGTATAAAAATGAAACTGATTTCTAGATATTTATTTTGTATCCTGCTACTTTACTGAAATCATTTATCAGTTCTTTAAGAAATCAGTAGCTACCCTAGCCAGTTTTGCTCAGTGGTTAGAGCATCAGCCTTCGGACCGAAGGGTTATGAGTTCAGTTCTGGTCAAGGGCATGTACGGCGGTTACAGGCTTGATTCCCGGCCCCAGTCTCAGGGTACGGGCAGGAGGCAACCAATTGATGTGTTTCTCTCACATCGATGTTTCTCTCTCTCTCTATCCCTCCCACTCTCTCTGAAAAGAATCTCTAGGGTTGTCTTTACACAATATCATATACAAATAATGGACGTTTGACTTCTTCCTTTCCAATTTGGATGCCTTTTTTAATTCTTCTTGTCTGATTGCTGTGGATAGGACTTCCAGTACTATTTCAATAAGAGTGGTGAAAGTGGACATCCAGGCCTTGTTCCCAATCTTAAGGGAAACACTTGTAGTTTTTGCCCATTGAGTATGATGTTGGCTTGGGTTTGTCATATATGGCCTTTATTATGTTGAACTATGCTCCCTCTCTTCCCACTTTGTTGAGAGTTTTTATCATAAATGGGTGCTGGATTTAATCAAGTGCTTTTTCTGCATCTATTATATGATCATGTGGTTTTTATCCTACAATTTGTTTATGTATCGTGTTTATTGTATTTGCGGATATCATACCTACCTTGCATAAATCCCAATTGATCATAATGTATGATCTTTTTAATGTATTGCTGGGTCAGGTTTACTACTATTTTGTGGAGTATGTTAGCATCTATGTTCATCAGGAATATTGGCCTATAATTTTCTTTTTTTGTAGCGTCTTTAATTGGTTATGGAATGAGGGTAATACTAGCCTCATAAAATGTTTGGGAGTCTTACTTCCTCTTGAATTCGTTCTATAGTTTGAGAAAAATAGGTGTTAGTTCTTCTTTCAGTGTTTGGTAAAATTCACTGGTGAAGCCTTCTGCTCCAGAAGTTTTGTTTGTTGGGTTTTTGATTATTGTTTCAATTTCTCTATTTGTAATCTGTTTATTCAGATTATCTGATTCTTCCTGATTCAGTTTTGGAACATTGTATATTTCTATGAATTTATCCATTTTGTCTAGATTGTCCAATTTGTTGGCATGTAGTTGTTTGTAATATATTTTTACAATCCCTTCTTTTCTGTAATCTCAGTTGTTACTTTACCTCTTTTATTTCTGATTTTATTTATTTGGGCTCTCTCTTTTTCTCCTGATAAGTCTGACTAAAGATTTGTCAAATCTTGTTTATCTTTTCAAAGAACCATTTCTTGGTCTCATTGTTCTTTTGTATCATTTTTTTTAGATTCTGCTACATTTATTTCTGCTCTGATCTTCATTATTTCCTTTCTTCTTCTCACTTTGAACTTCATTTGTTGTTCTTTTTCTAACTCCTTTAATGTAAAGTTAGATTGTTTATTTGAGATTTTTTTTTTTTTGTCTCTTGAGGTAGGCCTGTAATGCTAGGAATTTCCCTTTTAGACTGCTCTTGCTGTGTCCCATAGGTTTTTGGTTGTTGTGTTCTCATTTTCATTTCTTTCAAAGTATCTTTTGATTTCTTCCTTGATCTTGTTGTTAACCCATTATTGTTTAGTAACATGTTATTTAGCCTCCATGTCTGTGTGTTTTTCAGTTTTTTTCTTGTGATTGATTTCTAGTTTCATACCATTATGGTCAGAGACAATGCTTGATATGATTTCAATCTTCTTAAATTTAGAGACTTGTTTTGTTTCCTAACATGTGGTGTATTCTAGAAAATGGTCCGTGTGCACTGAAAATATTCCATGTTCCATATTCCTGTGGGGTGAAATGGTCTGAAGATATCAATTTAATTTATCTAATCTATAGTGTCATTTAATGCCACTGTTTCCATGTTGATTTTTGTTTGGAAGATCTATTCATTGATGTCAATGGGGTGTTAAAATCCCCTATTATGACTGTATTACTGTCAGTCTCTCCTTTTATGTCCATCAAGATTTGCTTTATATGTTAAGGTGCTCCTGTGTTGGGTACATAAATGTTTACAAGAGTTATATCCTCTTGTTGGATTGTTCCCTTTATCATTATATAGTGTCCTTCTTTGACTCTTACAATAGCCTTGGTTTTAAAGTCTATTTTGTCAGATAAAAGTATTGCTAGACCAGCTTTTTCCAGAAAATGATTAAAAGTTAAAAAGTTTGGTCTTTAAACATAATGCAGATGAAGATATGTGTTATATATAACGTGTTATATTTTAAAATAACTTGAGGAAAATTATTTTTAAAAAGTTATCATTGAGATAATTAGCTAATGGTTTACAGAAATTAACTGTGCAACAAATTTATGATATTTTATATTTAATTTGGTATAGAATTATTATTCAAGTTATTAATATCCATGTGGTTTATGTTGATTAAAATATTAATATAACTGTAGAGCATAAAAAGAGCCATAAATAGTGAAAGGGGAAGCCTTTCAACTTAATTGGATCTATTAAAAACAAAATAAGAAGTCTCATTTGTAGAATAATTCAAGTATGCTCACATAGAAAAGTAAAACAGAAATATTTTTGTTGCTTGTGTAACAATAATCATTGCTCTCACTCCTATGTGAAATTTTATTTTCATTATGAAATTTAAAACTGAGAGTTTGATCTGTATTATGTAGGTAATTTTATTTTGAGAATATGGATCTAAATTTTATAGTTCTGTTCATTTTACCTTAATTTTTGACAAATGAATTTACACTTTTATTAGGAGGACACAGGTTTAAGGATACACTTTTAAATTTCTATTTTTAATAATTAATTAAAGAAATTCTAATATTTTTCTACTTATACCATTGCTTAGTATGAACATCTAGGCTGTATTTTCTTGGGTATTTTCATTTTTTAAAAATTAAATTTATTGGGGTGACATTGGTTAATAAAATTAAACAGGTTTCATGTGTACAATTCTACAATACATCATCTGTACATTGTCTTGGATATTTTCTGTCTAAGATATATTTATGCTTATCTATTGCAATTTTTTTCAGGATATTTCGGTACCAGGCTGCTGCGGTGTTCAAAACTTATATGAGATGTCACAAGTTCAACGGAGATACTTTCCACCTTGTAGTTCTGTGGATAAAATAAAACATACCACCTTTCTTAGCACAACTCTTCGGTGCCTGTACAAAATAACTGAAGGACCAGATAAGTAAGACTGTATTTTTAAAACTATGGGGGGTGAAATTTAAGGTTTCAGCATTAAAACAGACTATTGTGAACATACATTCACATTTACCATGCCTCTTTTAATTGTGTAGGACAAAAAAACGCTGCTTATTCAGTGAAAGATTTTAGTGTTGTTGTTTTTTAAGTTAAGATTTGTTTTGTGTTTCGTGTCTCTTAATTTTACCAAAGACAATTTTAGCAATTTTCTTAAGCTAATAAAATTATCTTCTATTAGGGGAAAACCCAAAATTCTCAATATGCTAGAACTGTGAGAGGAGAAAGGTACTTAACCATGGTTTTAACGTCAGTTTTATGAAACATACACATCATGCCAGTGTCCTAGTATTATTTTAACTTCTCTTAGATATCAAGAAAGCAGCTACATAAAATGATAAACATTTATTTGGGCGGTTAAAATTGCAAAAAACAAAATAAAATACAGCCAACATCATACTCAATGTGTAAAAAGCAAAAGCATTTCCCTTAAGATCAGGAACAAGACAGGAATGCCTGCTTTCACTACTCTTATTCAACATAGTACTGGAAGTCCTAGCCAAAGCAATCAGACACAAAGGCATCTAAATTGGAAAGGAAGAAGTAAAACTGTCATTTTTCACAGATGACATAATATTATATATAGGAAACCCTACAGACTCCCCCAGATAGATCTAATAAATGATTTCAGTAAAGTAGCAGGGTACAAAATTAATATTCAAAAGTCAGTGGCATTTTTATACACCAATATTAAACTATAAGAAAGAGAAATTGAGAAAATAATTCATTTACTATTGCAACAGCAAAAAATAAGGTACCTAGGAATAAATTTAAACAAGGAGGTAAAAGACCTGTGCTTGGAAAGCTATAGGACATTGAAGAAAGAAATTAAGGAAGATATAAATAAGTGGAAGCATGTACCATGTTCATGGGTAGGAAGAATTAACATCATTAAAATGTCCATACCATCCAAAGCCAACACTAGCTTCTGAAAGAATTTGGGAAAGGGGAATATCTTCATTGTGAAGACAGTTATTAGTTGAAAGTCAAAGACATAGTGACTGTCAAAATCACTATACAATTATAGATAAAGTAGCCAGCTTGCTAAATGAAAATAGTTCATCACATGATTCAACTAAGAATTCATTGTGTGTCATCCTGCATCTTAAAGTAGCCTTGTACTTCAAAGAAATGATAGCAGAAATCCCACATGCCTCTACAATCAACACATTAGAAAAACTATGGATTTCTGAAGCTATTACCTGATGCCATTATACATGAAATTTGATTTCCTCTGATGTGTACAGATATTGTAATAATTATAGAATTGCCCATTCTTTGAAATTTAGCCTGTTATCTTATGGTATGCAGTCCAAAATAGGTTCCTAACATAGATATAATAGGTGACCAAGGCCAATTCAACTAATATCCTTGCTTCGTTTTGGTAACTGAAAATTAACTTCCATTTGTCTTAACTTTGTTACATTGATCCAATCAAAATATTCAGGTGTGATGTTATCAACTCTCTAGATTCTTTATTTTTTATTTGATTTTTACTTAGATTAGGTTTTTTATTGATCAATATGACAAATCTTGATTCTCTTAATATATACTTATTAATATGGTTTTCTGCTTTAAAATGAGATTAGCCCATTTCTGTTTATAATTCTTAATACCATCTAACTTTTGCTGGGGATGCCTGATATGACTTTTGATTAAAAAATATTGTTTTTAAAACAGTGATAATAGTTTTATTGGTTATATGCTTTGTATCAATGTTTATCCTATGAATGATATTCATTCCTTTTTTATTTTCTTAGAAATAAAATAAGGAAAAAGTGTTTATTAACCCTATTATTTGTCATTTAAACATTGGTAATTTTGTTTTACCTTAATACAAAGGAGAAGGACTTTCTTGGGTTATATATTAAATTTATGAGTCAGATAAATTATTTTCTCTTAATATACGTATACATACATGTACAACATAAACGAAACTATAAAATTGTTTGAATAAATTTATAGAGCATGATATGCATATTTGTTACTTGACATATGACACTACTAAGAAGAATTGAATGCCTTGCTTTATAGAACTTAAAGAACATGTATATTCTTATATTTCTACCTATAAATAAAATAATTGGCAAAGTAAAATTGATTACTGAATAACTTACATGTGTAGGTTATGTTAAGTGTTAAGAACTGAGGTTGGTGAATGGTATATTATGAGTTACAAGTTTGATTGATATATGAATAATATTCTCATGGGACTTACAAACTTATAGGACATTCATTCAGTCACTTAACAGTTTATAGGCTTGTATTTATTTCAAATTACTTTAGAACTTTTATTAATAATATATAAATTGTTTTATTCATAAATGAAGTCTTTTTTTTTACTTCATATATTTAACAAGGATAAAAACAACTTGATAAATAATTTTTATTAGTCTAAATTAAAGAGGGAAATAGTATTTTTGCAATCAGTATAACTAATCAAACACATTAGAATTATTTAATGAAGAAATTATTGAATGAGATATATCACATTATAAAGCAACTTACTCTTATTGCACCAAGTTTTAATTCATGGATATATAAATGATTTTATGGTTGATTTAGCTCAGGTAAAGTAAAATTGCTAAGTGGCAAAAGACTTAAACATTGCTTTTTATTTCTCATATTGACCTGTTTTTGAACATTTAGAGGAGGGAAATAATCAGTAAACTTAAAAAAAATGAATGAAAATATTGAGAGTGGGGAAAATTGGGACTCTCATACATCATGGTGGAAGTATAAATTGATATCAGCAATTCTCAAGGACAGGCAGGCAGAATGTTTCAAATGGACGTGCCATTTAACCCCAGAATTATACTTCTGGAATTACCCTAAGGAAATAATTAATGATATGCCCTACATTTAAGCATCAAGGATATTCATCAAAGAGTATTAGTAATGAAAAGTTTAAAATGTCCTAAATGAAAGAAAAATAGGGTTTTACTAATTTTAATACATCAACTAAATGGAGTACTACGAAATATTTTTAAGTGGTATTTTCAAATCTGGTAACAAGATAGGATTCATTTGATCAATCATTTAACAAATGTGCACTGAGAGCCTCTTATGCATTAAGAGTCTCCTGCTCTACTGAAGGAGCTAGCGGAGCATTTTCTCTTATGTATTAAGCACTGTTCCAGGGACTTGTGAAACAACAGTGAACAAAACAGTATAAACATTATTTCATAGAGCTTAAGCTCAGGTATAAGGGACATTTAATAAATGAACAAAAATATGGATCAGTAGATGATAGAAGAAAGAAAAGGAAGTAAGGAAGGGAGGGAGGGAGAGAGGGAAGGAAGGAAAAGTACCAGGTAGTTATAAATGCTATGGAGAAAAATAAGAGAAAAAGAAGACCAAGGGTTCACAGTGGATAGTGAATCCCTTTCAAATAATGTTATCAGAGAAGGCCTCACTGAGAAAATAATATCTTAGTAACAACCTTAGGCTTGTTAAAGATTTTATTTTTCAGGTTTTAATTGATTTCTCTATATGAACATGCACTGCTGTGTAGTAAGTAAAGGTTATTTTAAGATTTTTAAATGAAGAAAACCGTTAAAGTATAAGCATAATTTTTATTAACATCAAATATTTAAGTGAATGATAACTTAGCAATGCATAGCATATAAGACACAACAATGCATAGCTGAACATGACTGAGCCTTCGTGTAGAAGGTATAGATAGATCATTTCTCATGAAAATAACATTGTGATTTCTGTATCACATTCCCACAGGAAATTATTTTAGGAAAAAATACAATTATCTTAGAAGTTAATTAAACATATCTCATGAAGGTGGTGTTCACTTTTTCAATAGCATAAGCAATATCTTTGATAGAAAAATTAGTGTAGTTTGCAAACTAATTTTTTTTTTGTCTTGTCTTTTTGTAATTTATTCCTTTTGTGTGTGTGTTTTGTTTTTTATTTTATTTTTGTTCAGAATATTACAGATGTCCCTTTTCCTCCCCAGTGACCCATTCCACCCCATCCCACCCCCCTCTCCAGTCCCTCTCCCCACCACTGTCCGTGTCCTTGGGTTGTGCATATAAGTTCTTTGGTTACTCTCTCCCCCTCCACCCACCCGCCCTCCTCCATCCCTCTGACACTCATCAGGCTGATCCATGCTTCCATGTCATTGAATCATTTCTGTTCATCAATTTATTAAGTTCTTTAGATTCCACATATAAGTGAGATCACAAACTAATTACTTATTCTATTTTCTCAGTGGCTTGTAATATTATAGCTTCAGAAATACTATAGAGTTTATCAGAATGCAGTTCATCCCTCTTGATGAGTACTGCTAATCTATTGTAAAAAAAAAAAGGTGTTTTTTGTTTTTTTTTATAGCTTCCAGAAATGCTTCTGGGTTGTTAAAATGCAAGATAATTCTGAATATAGGCAAACATTGATTAAATCAAATTGGAGGATTTGTTGATTTTATATCTTTATTTAAAATGATGGAAATTTTATTATTGAAAATTAGCTACCTTTAAGTAGTTTTCTATCATTATTCTTGTTTCTTTGAGTACTTTGTATATATTTCAAGTAATTTCTCCATATTTATACATAACTTGAGAATGATTATTGATTGATAGGCATATATTATCCAAATAGTCTACAGATGAATAATTTTGTGAGTTACTCACTTTAAGAAAACCTAAACGAATTGGAGTGACATTGGTTAATAAGATTATATAGGTTTCAAGTGTACATTTCTATGATACATGATCTGTATATTGCATTGTGTGCCTACCACACAAAATCAGATCATCTTGTGTCACCATATACTTGGCCCCCTTTACCCTTTACCCTCACGTTCTTCCCTCTGGCAACCACCATACTGTGGTCTGTATCTATGAGTTTCAGTTTTATATCCCACATATTAGTGAAATCATAAGGTCCTTAGCTTTTTCTTACTCACTTATTTTGCTTAGCATAATATTCTCAAGGTCCATCCATGTTGTCGCAAATGGCAGTATTTCATACTTTCTTATGGCTGAGTAGTATTCCATTGTATACATGCACCACATCTTCTTTATCTAGTCCTCTATCCAAGGACACTGTGGTTGTTTCCATGTCTTGGCCACCGTGAATAATGCTGCAGTGAGCATACGGGTGCGTATATCTTTGTGAATTAATGTTTTCAAATTTTTCAAGTAGATACCCATAAGTATTGTTGGGCCACTTGGTAACTCTATTCTTAATTTTTTAAGGAATCTCCATAGTGACTGAACCAGTTTACATTCCCTCCAGCAGTGAATGAGGGTTTCTTTTTCTCGACAGCTTCCCCAACACTTATTACTTGTCCTGTTTATAATAGCCATTCTTACAGGTGTGATGTGGTATCTCATTGTAGTTTTGATTTGCATTTTCCTAATAGTTAGTGAAGTTGAGCATCTTTACATACATCTGTTGTATGTCTTCTTGGGAGAACCGTCTGTTCAGGTTCTCTGCCCATTTAAAAAAAATCTTCACTAGAGGATATGTTATTGATTTTTAGAGAGAGAGGGAGAGAGAGAAAAAAATTGATGTGAGAGAGAAACATGGATCGGCTGCCACCCGTATGCACCTGGATCGGGTATCGAACTAGCAACCTAGTATGTACCCTGATCAGCAGTGGAACCCACAGTTTTTTGGTGAACAGGGATGATGCTCCAACCAACTGAGCTACCCTGGTGGGCCTCTGATGATTTTTAAATTAGCTTGTTTGTTTATTTGGTGTTTAGTTGCATGCATCTTTATATATTTTGGATATTAACTCTTTGTCAGAGCTGTTGTTTGCAAATATCTTCTCCCGTTTGATTGATTGCCTTTTTGTTTTGTTGGAGGTTCACTTTTTAATACTAAAGAATCTTTGAGGACTATGGGAAAAGCTTCATTTGAGATGGAGAGATTGAATATGCAAGGTGTGAGTAGCAAAGAACTGATGCAGAATAGTTTAGAAGCTAAAGGGTAATAGAATCAAAGTCTGAAGCAGATAGAGCTGCTAGCTAATGCTACAATGGCAATCACATTGCAGTATATAAAAGTATCAAGTCAACATGTTGTACACTTTAAACTTATAAAATGTTATATGTAGTCATTTTTTTTGTGGTGAGAATAATTAAGATTTTGTCTTTGAGCAAGTTACATGTTTATAATACAATATTTCTCCAATGCAGTGCATTAGATATTCAGGACTTACTTATCTACTAGTTGCAAGTTTGTACCTTTAAACAGCATCTTTCCTATTCCCCTACCCCCAGCCCTTGGAAACCACCATTTTACTCTCTGTTTGTGTGAGTTTGGTTTTCAAGATCCATCCATGTTGTTGCAGATGGCAGGATTTTCTTCTTTCTTGTGGCTGAAAAATATTCCTGTGTGTGTGTGTGTGTGTGTGTGTGTGTGTGTGTGTGTGTGACATCTTTATCCATTCATCCATGGATGGACACTTAGATTGTTTCCCTATCTTGACTATTGTAAATAATGCTGCAGTAAACTTGGCAGTGCACGTATCTCTTTGATAGACTAGCAGCTTTTAATACAAAATTCTTAAACATAGAAAGTAAGGTTACAAAGTATTCAAAATGTACAGTTTATAGTTATTAGTAAGCTAGGAATCTGAAATAATTGTAAGAAATCATATGAATATATAATTGTATGCAAATTTGAAGTAGTTCAAAGAAATTTGTTATTTAATATTTTGACATTTCATCTATACTAGTAAAAATAACAAGTGTATTTTGAGTATTAACTTTTATGGTAACTTTAAAGACAAAATAACTATTTTGTAAATGTATATATAATCCTAGGTGGGTGTAATTCATAAAGAAGAATTTAGCTTTGCTACAGACCTTCAAATCTGAATGAAGCTAGTCAAATTAAGTCATAGCAAGAATGTGTATAAGTTTTAGGGAAATGTGAGACAATTTTAAGTAGTTAGGCTTGCTTCTCAATGGAAGAAGTTTTGACATGGTTAGGAAGCTTCTTATTCCTGGAGTTATCTAAGCATAAACTGGATGATATACCTGCCAGGAATGCTTTGGGATAGACTTCTGCAGAGAGTGGGAAGCTGGCCTGAGAAACTTTAAGCCCACTACTCATTCTCTCAATGTGTCTAAAGTCTCTAGATAATGAAGAGGCAGTGAGTATAAAATGCAATATTATAAATTGTGATATGGCTATAATGAGATAAGGTATTCTACTTATGAAGGAAATTTGATTTTACAGAGTATAATTTTAGGGAAAATGACATAATAGCTAACGAGTATTCTAAATTTTAAGATTTTTTTCTGAAGAAAACCATCAGTAATTCTTAAGATTTTATCATGACCTATATGTTATAGGCCCAATTACATTTTCATTATAAATGCCTTTTATAGTAATAGGTCTTGAATGGAGATCATTATTAGAAAGAACAATAATTTATCAGACACTTCATAGTGCTAGCAGGCATTTACATAATGCGTTATATATGTTGACTAATTTAATCCTCACAATAACCCTATAATTATAGCACTTTACAGGAGAGGTAACCAAACCTTAGAGAGGTTATATAACTTGCCTAAGGTCACGCTTTCTAAGGTAGTATGTAGCTGGGATTCAAATATAGGCTGTTGACACATAGGTCTGTGCTTTTAACTATTATTCTCTGCTAAGTATACCCCTTCATTTTTATTAATAAATTCATATTAAATTATAAACCTTTCAGTTGTGAGTTTTGTTATCATTAATCTGTTCCCATTCCGTGGGCCTTTTATATCCCTGGGTACATGATAGAATTATTTCAGAACCTGTAAAGTTGGGTCAGTCCTAAGATAGAGACTCCACCCAGAGTATGAAATAGGTAGATTCCAAGACAATAATTCAACTTGACCTTCTATAACAGAACTTTCGAGGATGTCATGCAGGCTCCTGATGCAATTATAAGTGTACACCTCATCTTTATTTCCTGGAGCCTGTTGTATTCCTTCGTATGAAAGGGAAATTTGTTTGTGACGGATGGATGAAGGAAGAATTAGAGGGAGAGGAGGGTTAGAAGAAAGGGAGAAGAGGATGGAATGTATGATATTGCATCTATTCTCAAACATGTTTTTTGGACAAGGTTTTAGTTCCTATGTCTAGAGGAGTAAGAGCTAGAAATAGAATTTTTATGAAAGATTTGGCAAGATCTTGGGTGAAGGCTTGTGGGCAGAAGTTTCCAGAAATCTTTAAAAGTAATTCTCTGAGATTCTAGACTCAAGCGGTATTACTTCAGGAACCAAAATGTGATAAAATGCTGCAAAGGGTTGTTGAAGATGTCATTCTCCTCCAGGGAGTATTTTCATTAGGACAGGCATCTAGGGCAGGGTCTACATTATTTACAAGCCACCCAGATGGGTCTGATGCAAATGAACTAGGATTTACCGTTTCACAGTGTGTCACATACATCATCTAATATGGGATTACCTTGCATGGTACTTTGAGTCCTCCTCAATTCTGAGTTATTTTCTAATGAGTGAATAAGGAATTCTTACTCACGCGTGTGCGTCCCAGCCCAAGTGAACGAAATGAAAATGTTCTTATTTATTCCATTTGTTTTCCTATATGTTGCTACCTTGGGCCTTAAGACAACAGGAAGTTTTATGTATTAAGTCAGGTTCTCCAGAAGCAGATGCTGAGATAAGACTCCATCTGCAAATGATTTGTTAAGGAAGTATTTCAGTGGGAAACTGGTAAAGGAGTGGTAGAAAGAGGAGTAGGTAGGGTTAGAAGCCCAGCTAGGGTGCAATCTGAGGCAAAGTCCCAAAGAAGGTAGCTTAGCACTAGCTTGATCTCACAAGGGATCCTTGTAGTGGAAACAATACCTGAAAGGAGACCTATCCCAAAGCAAAAGCACTGAAGCTTTCATACTCTTACATCTATTATTGATTAAGGGCTTCCCTGGGGTCACATAAATTCTCATGCACTTGGGGATCTCTGTGCTTATAAGCAAATTGAGCCCCTGAAAGCATTTCTCTAAAAAAGAACTATAGGTGCTGACTGCTGGAAGTCACCTAAAATCACATAATAGCTGGAGGCGTACAAAATGTATAAAAAGAGATCCAAGAAATCTAGGTTCAGCACTGACATTATTGACTTATCTTAAAGTTAAGATTCAACAAAAACATGGTCCTGCTTTGGTCATCCACTGTGCTGGACAGAATCATTTTGGAAATGCAAAAGGAAATTCAGTATAATCAAATATTTGTAAGATGGGTTAATCAATAATTCCTTTCTTCTAAGGGTTTTTAAAAAATGTACTTTAAAAAGTCCTACATTAGTAACCTAAGCACAGTGGCTACTAGATTAATCCACTGTTTGACAAAATTAAGGAATTATAACTGGACAGGCTTGCCTTTTTTTTGTTTTGTTTTGTTTTGTTAATCTTCACCCCAGGATATTTTTTCCATTGCTTTTTGGAGAGAGAGTGGAAATGGGGTGGGGGGGAGAGAGAAACATCAATGTGAGAGAGACACATCAATTGGTTGCCTTCCTGTACATGTCTCAACCAGGGCCAGGGATCGAACCTGTAACCCAGGTACATACCCTTGACCAGGAATCGAATCCACCTGCTGGGGCCGATGCTCTAACCACTGAGTAACACCAGCCAGGGTCAGACTCACCTTTTAGAGTGCCAGTTATTTAATGTGATTCATTTTTTCATTAATATATTCATTTATTCATTCATTAAACAAATGTAATAAGTAGCTAATTTGTACCAGGTAGTACCTAAGGCCTGGAAGTAAATCGGTAAAAACATAGATATTTTCTGCATTAATGAAGTTTAAAATATGTTTTTTAAAGTGAACATGCAGTTTTGTTATCTATATTTTAGTTTTGTAATTTAAAATTTTATTTATCATCAATTTTAAATACTTGGGCTACTTTTTTCCTATTCATTAAAATATAAGTAAAAATATTTTCTGAAAGTATTTTAATATTTAATAAAAGCACACAGTAGTATCTACCATAAGAGATAAAATACACTGGTTACAAATATCAATAACATTTTGTTGTTTAGAGGGTCTACAGCATCCTGTTTTTGATTTGTTTATGGTGTCATATCTGTATGTTGTAATAATTTAATTGTGTGAGCATATGCAGATCTTCTTGGAACATTGCTTTCTATTGAAAGGAACTTGATGTACTGGAATAAAAATGGACTCTGGATTCCAAAAGAATGCATTCAAATGGGTTTATTTATGAGCTAAATCACTGTAAACAAGTATCTTACCTTTTAGGGCCACAGTTCCTCAATCCATAAAAGGAAGTAATTTATATCAATTTCATAAAGATGTAAAGTTTAAATTAATAGTGTATTTAAAGCTCCAAGCACAGTGCCTATAGCATAGTAAGTGCTCAAGAAATGTCAATTTGTTTCTCTTCAACTGTTTACTGTTTTTACTTTGACCCTGCATAGTTATATACAGAGTATTATTCAAAAAATATGTTGTTAATAGGATGCAGGGTGTTTAAGTGGAAGCTGGGGGACAGAGGGGAAGTTAGTGCAGGAAAAATAGGATGGTAGCTTGGGAAAAAGTGGTAGTGGTGAAAGGATTAAAAAGGGGTATATTTGAAGATAGAGGTAACAGAATTTGATAACAGATTATATACGAAGATGACAGAAAGATGACTTCACAGTTTTTGACTTGAGCAACTGGTATTGCGGGGACAGCTAATGGGAAGGATTTGTCAGGGGCAATGTGGAGTGGGAAATATGCTCTGTTTTGGACATGTTACATATAGCAGTCTATTTGAATTTTAAGTTGTAATTCTGATATACAGATTATAAACTTTAGGGATAAGATTGGGGTTGAGAATGAAAGACAGGGAATAATCGAGTATAGATTACATTAAATCAATGAGACTGTAGGAGATCTAGAGAAGTCAGGAGGAAAAGAGGCTGTAGGACTGAACCCTCAGGCATTACAACTTCCGGGGGTTCATATCAGGAGGGGGAATTAATAAGGGCTAGATGTATGTTTTGTTGTATAGTTTTGCTTTTAAAGCTTTTTTTAAAACTGTCCATATCAAATCAATTAATGTTTTAATGAACTGGAAAATGCATATAACCCAATTCATTATACAAAAGAATTGTGAGCAACCAATTAAACACACTGGATTAAAATTACTTTTATGATTTCCAACTTTAGAAATAAATATAGAACAGATTATTAACAGATTTAATTTATCCTAAAACATTTCTGTGAGCTTGAAGGAAGTATTTAGAGAATAGTTGTAAGTCTGTCTACAAACTAGTATAAAATATTCAGATAGTAATAAAAGACTTGAAAGTCATGACTCAGAATAAACAAGCCTTCATTACAGATAAAGAGCTAGTAATATATGAGAAAGTAGGAAATATGTATATATATGATGATTTAAGGTTCATCTTTGCATTCTTAATATTGCCACTGTCTTATGGTTAAAAAGATTAATTAGTATTTTTTAGAATCTTTTGACCCTATATTTAACTATTTAGGAATGTGATATTTGTTGGCATTGTCTTTTTTCAACCTTGATTAATTTTCCAGTTTATTAACTTATGTTTACATCTGTTGGTTCCTCAAAAAGGAATATCATTTTAAGAAGAGAAAAAATTAATATGTAAACTGATATTTGCCATCATAATACTTATTTTTTTAAACAAGTTTTTTTTTTTTAATAAAACAAGTTTTTATAATTTGCTGGTGATTCATAGTTTTGTTTTATTTTTAATGATTTTAAGTACTTTTTTTTTAAGCAACAAAACTGCTTTCATTTCCTGTGATAATTTTTATGAATAGCTTTCTGGAACATTTTATATAAATGTGGAATAATAGCATAATATTCAAATTATGGCATTTATCACAGTGTATTGTCATTATGGGACGCATGCCTGCTTTCCTGCTATGCTTCATTTAGGATTCATTAATTCAGCACAGACTTATTGAATAGCCTTTGTTTTGTCAGGCACTGTGGGCAGCTGAAGGCAGGTCTATGTTCACCTTTGTATCCCAGGAGCCTGGCACGTGAGAGGACTTTAGGAAATACCAGAGGAGTGTATAAGTGCATATTCAGGTCATTTTTTCTTTCCTATTCCTTTAATGTGAGCGTTGGTCTGCTTCTTAGTGCAGCCAATGTAGTCCTTACATATGGGCAGCAACAAGAGCATCTTTGGTTAATTCACACACTCTGACCAGAATCTTTAATTCATGCGTTGTTTTTGTTTGTTTTGAAAATTAAGTTTTGTTTGGTCTTTAGGCTACACATACAAATAGTCTTATTAAGATATATTATTGTTCACGGCATCTTGTGGGTATCAACATCATAACAACATGCATTACTAGTATATTTGTTTTTTATTGCTGTATAACAAATTGCCACAAAATCAGTGCCTTAAACCAGCACCCATATATTAGCTCACAATTCTGTATGTCAGAAGTCTCTGGACAGCTCTGTAAGTTTGCTTAGCTTCTCAAAAGATTGAAATTAAGGTATTGATAAGGCTGGACTCCTATCTTGAGGTTCTAGGGAAAAATCTGTTTTCAGGTTCATTCAGGTTGCTGGCTGATTTAAATTCTTCGTGCTTTTAGGGTTGAGGTCCCTGTCGCTTGCTGAATGTTAGCTGGTGGGCCCTCCAAGCTCCTAAAGGCTGCCTGTATTCCTTTCACATAGCTTCCTCATTCTCAGGCTAGCAAAAGCGTAGAAAAATGCTCTCACACTTCAAGTCTCTGACTTCCTCATGTGTAACTAGCCAAAGGAAAACTCTGACTTTAAAGAATTCACCTAGCTGGGTCAGTTCCGTTCACATAATCACCATATTTTAAGATAAATTGACTGGGACTTACATCTACAAGAATCCCTTCCTAGTACTAGCTAGATTAGTGGTTGATTGGATAACAGAGGATGGGACTTT
Organism: Miniopterus natalensis; assembly: GCF_054644295.1. Lineage (NCBI taxonomy): Eukaryota > Metazoa > Chordata > Mammalia > Chiroptera > Miniopteridae > Miniopterus > Miniopterus natalensis. Next base: position 145,560,722 of record NC_142081.1, read on the forward strand.
TGGGGTGGTACCTTTAGAATTCTGCTTATCACAATTAGTTTGCTCAATTATAGTGAACACATGCTATTGTCTGTTGCCAATTTCCACCTTCTATAGTCAGCCCTTCTTTCCTTCTTATCATAGCTCTAGTTTCTATGTATACTGGACTTGAATTTTAATTATTTGATTTTGTGTTTATTTTCCTATAGTTCACTCACAAGTTTTAATTGTTAAATAACCAGTTTTAGATGCTTTTTATTTTCCAATTATGTTGTCTAATCTACATTTTAAAAACATTTGTTTTCTCAGTTATTAAGAAAAGTATTTCAAAATCTACCACTTAGATTTTGGATTTGCTAGTACTTTAACTAGTTTTGGCTTTCTATATTTTGAAGCTCTGGTATTATTTTAACATCCTGGCAAAGAAAGTTTTAAGTGTATATTTAGTGCTTGCTTTTTTTTTTTTGGCTTGAGAGTGTGTGTGTGCATGTGTACATCCTGATATTAATGAATCTATGTAGGATTTCTTTGGTTTAGTGTTTTTTAAATATAATTCTTTTATCCTTTTGCTTTCAACCTTTCTGCATTCTAATGCTTGAAGATAATGTATACTTGTTCTCAACCAAGCTTGTCTTTGGTTTTAGCAGTTTGCTCGGTCGTCCCGAGCTATGATTTTCTGTGCTTTCATCCTCTTACGTTTATACACTGCTCCTTGAGTTCCTGCCGTGATGCCTTTTTCTCCCTCTTTTGGAAAATTCTGTTACTCTATCTTCAAATAGTGCATCTTTTTTACTTTTCTTTATTCCCTCATCTTTTTTTCCATATTGTTTTCCTTCTCTTGCTTCATCTTGTTCAACTCCAGTTAAACTTATCCTTTTTTGTTTTCTCTTACCTCATCTTTATTTCCCTTCCCTTGGTTCCCCCGAGTCCCACAGGTATTCTATTTAGCTTTCTCGTCCAGTTCATCAACTTCCTTCCGTGTATATTCTCCTGTTTGAACAATCTAGTACATTCTTTTTAAAATAATTTTTAAAAAATATATCTTTATTGATTTCAGAGAGAGGAAGGGAGAAGGAAAGAGAGAGGAGAGAAACATCAATGATGAGAGAGTCATTGATCGGCTGCCTCCTATATGCTCCCGACTGGGGATGGAGCCTGCAATCCGGGCATGTGGCCTGACCCAGAATCAAACCCCCATCGCCTGGATCCTAGGTTGATGCTCAACCGCCGAGCCACAGCTGGCCGGACTCTAATACATTCTTAATTTTAGTTATTATATTTTCATTTCTGTGATTTGCAGTAAGTATAACTCTAAATGATTAACATTTAGGAAATATTAAAAATGTAAAAGCAAATTTACATATTTTTTAAGTGAACCAATAAATATATTAAACAAATTAATGTTTTTTGAGAATGAAAATCTAGGATTGATGATTATTACCTCAAATTAAACCAGTGTTAGAAAATAAAAGCTTATAGACTGTCTAGTAATGATAGAATATGTGTACATGTATTTACTAGCTTACCAGTGTATTATAGGAATATGTAACCAGGAACAGCCAGATGGGAGAGGTGCACAGGGAAAGGGTCTGGGGAAAGGGTGCGGCGCTTCCTTGCCACTCCCCTCGTGCGCCACTCTCCCTGAATCTCCAGGTGTTCATCAGCCCCGAAGCTCTCCGAACCCTGTCCTTTTGTGTTTTCATGGAGGCTTCATTACTTAGTATTGATTGATTAAATCATTAGCCATTGACGATTGATTCCACCTGTAGCCCCGCTCCTATCCCTGAAAGTTCCAACCCTCTATTCACTTGGTTGGCCCTACTGGCAACCAGCCCCCCTCTTTAGGTGTGGTCTAAAAGCTACCTCATTAACATAACAAAAGACACCTTTGTTGCTCTTAATATAGACTATTTGACATAAAACAGAGGATCAAGTCAATAGAATATCACTTGATAATGAAAAATCATACAATTTATTCTACTTCAACATACATTTCTTTAATGTAAATTAACTCATACATTATTTAAGAATAGGACAAAGATGTCAGTATAGGTCAGAAATTGTCTTGGTTCATATGCTATTATTTTGAGGCAACCAACAACAAGCTTTCTTATGATTAAACATAAAGACTTAGCAATATATAAAAAGATCTTAGGAAAAATAAGCAAAACATTTCCAGTTGTGCCTTCCTAGTGCTCATGGTCACTGACCTGATTCAGTTTTCACCATGCTAAAATTTTGAGGAAGCTAAAGTAAGAGATAAAGATGTTGCAAAGACATTTCCCTTTGTATTAACCCCTACCCCCTACGAAACCCCTTGATCCATAGCCTTTACCTCAAATCAGATGTTTATTATTGATGAAACTAGTTTCTGTGAGGCGTGAATTCCCTCAGGGACCTAGTGCCTGAGAAATAAAGAAGCCTAATTTCTAGATTTAAAGACGACAAAGAATGGGATAATGCTAAGTCGAGATTTAACTGTATTCTTTAATGGATTGGAACAGTATGTATTAGTCCACTGGCTACTAAGTTTCTTTTATTTTCTTTCTTTTATTGTGGTTAAATACACCCAACATAAAATTGATCATCTTAACCATTTTTAAGTGTATAGTTTGCTGGTATTAAATACTACATTTATTATCTTCTGCAGCCATCTTCACAATTCTTTTCATTTTGTAAACCAAAACTCTGTCTTCATTAAACAATAATTCCTCATTGCTCTTCCCCCCAAGTCCCTACAAACCCGAGAGCCCATCATGCTGTGGAGAAAACAAAAGGAATGTGAGAGAATCTCCATATTGCCTTCCCCAGTATATGCCATGGGAAACCGAATTGTAAAGGAGAAAGAAAGAAGCAACACATTTTGGGAGGGTTTTCATATGAGCTCCATTTTGTTGTGATTTAAATTCTGAATAGCACTCAGCTGTGCCACTGGCCAAACTACTACCCTAGATTCATGTCTGGTTTATACACTCACCATAGCTTCTATACTGTTGGTTGAGAGAAATCTAAATGTACCAGACACAAGTTGTGCTAGTCCTTGAAATAGTACTCTAAAATACTGCTCCAGTATTTGTGAGAATGATGTGATGTTAGCCTTAGGGCCAGGGGAGAGGCGAAGGAAGGAGAGGGAAGGGAAAGAGGAAGACAGGTTTTCTTGACCTGATTGAATGATAGCAAAATGTAGAAATGTGTGTTTGTGGGGAGTAGGATGCTCCCTCTAAGTCCAGGAAATATAATCATAGGTTTACGTGAATCAAAGGATGAAATGTCATTAACTAAATGCCAAAAAGCAAGGTTAACTAAATGCCATTAACTAAATGCCCAAAAGCAAGGTTAACTGCTTTGTAGAGCAGTTAAGGGAATAGGGGGAGATATAAAAACTGATGATTGTGATTATTTTTGAAGTGTTTTTCTTCTTTTCATGTGTAAATATAAATTTTGTGTTCAGAAATTATGATTTTGCAATTGTTAATTTAATACCATAGGAATTAGAGAATATAGTTTTAAAATTTAATCATTTCCATTTCCATGTAGGATAGTGTTACAGTTGAATGCATGAAAAATATGGTTCAATCAGATCTAATATTCTATTCAGGCAAGTCATGTCTAATTTTGTAGAGCAGATCCTCTTTGGAAATGCTACACTATTGTTCTAAAATTGAATTAAAACTCAAACACTTGGAACAGAAAAAGAACTCTTTTGATAATAGAAGGTATAATAGAAGTTTTAAAATATTTTCCTATAGGATAATATTTACAGAGTGTATCTAGACAAGGCTGCAAATTTATTAAACCTCAGCACTGTATTGTATAGTAGTTTCATATGGTAGCTTTACAGAAAGCTCAGAGTATGCAATTTGTTATGCTTATTGGAACTACATTTCAATTAAAACACTTAGCAATTTCCTCATTCTTTTTGAAATATTTTGAAACCCATTAGTGTGTCAGTGACTGGGCATTGCTCTCTAATTGCAAAAGATTTCAAGTGATAAAAATTGATTTTTTTGTAGCATACTTTGTAGAGTCAGCATTGGTACCTGAATATATTATATTACAGTTCTCTTAAAACATCATTCTATGTTGTGAGAAGGTTTTATTGTCTGAACTTGAGATTATATGTGCAGTTTATTCTTCACTACAGAATGATTTGTATTTCAAGGAAATGTGATGAAATGTGGAATTCTAAAAAATGTTAAGATATTGAAAAATATATTTTAAAAGCAATTATTTTACATATAAAGCTAAATGATACAACACAGGTTCAGTGCATTTATCTCAGCATTTTGGGAATCATATGTGAAATTTTTATTATAAAATTATCACAAAGCAATAACAGAAATATCAAATATATATATCCAGGAGACATTGAAGCCTTGTTATTTTGCCTACTAATTATGATCAACAATCTCCAAACCCTACACTTTTTAAAATAAAAAAAACACATTTATAATGTTAGGGAGTGGGAGGTAGTAAAGGGTAAAGGAGGTCAAATATATGGTGACGGAAAATTTGACTTTGGGTGGTGGGCACATAATGCAATATACAGATGATGTATCATAGTAGTATACACTTGAAACCTATGTAATCTTATCATCCAATGTCACCCCAATATAAAAATACTATAGAAAAGTACACAAATTATTACTTTGTATCTCAAGTCATCTTTGTAAAGTGAATCACCTATGTAGCCATTATTAAGTGAAGAAATAGAACATTACAACATCCTCAATCCCTCCTTTTATTCTTCCTAGTAACTGCCACTGCCCCCCCACAGGAACCCCTATTCTAGCTTCTGTCACCATTGGTTTATTTTTACTGTTTAGTGTTTCATGAATACCATTTCAGTAAACATTCTTGCAGCTATATTTTTTGGTGCATGTAAATATACATTTCTCTTGATTATAAATGTAGGAGTGGACTTTCTGGGTGGATCTGTGGGTGTGTCGATGCTCAGTTTTAATAGATCTTACTCAACAGTTTTTTTCTAGTAGATGTATTGATTTATATTTCCACCAATAATTATGAGGGTTAGAATTGTTCTGCCATCTTATCAACACTTGATATTGTTAGTCTTTTTCATTTTAGTCATTTTGGTATAGGAGTATTTCATTGAGGCTTTAATGTGCACATTCCTGATGACTAATAAAGTTTAATTCTTTTTCATGTTTTTTGGCCATTTGTATATCCTCTTATAAAGGGCTTTTTAGTATCTCTTACCTATTTACTTACCTAAGTTCTTAAATACATTTTATAGAAATTTTATTGTTTTGCTTTTCATAATTAGCTCTACAATATTATCTCAAAGAATGTTGCACATATATTTATGAGTAAGGTTAGCCTGATCTACCTACTGCCCATTTTTTGAAATCTAAGACTTGATTTATAGCCTTAGTATTTTTGTAAATGTTCCATTTACATTTGAAAATAATGTATATTTGCCAGTAGTTGGAAAATGCTTTATGGATGTCAGCTAGATTAAACTTATTAATTGAGGTTTTCGTATCTTCTATATCTTGCTTAATGTATTACTTGAGTGGTGTGTCAAAAACTCCCACTTTAATGATGCATTTTACTATTACTCCTCATGGTCTGTTTAATTTTTACTTACTAATTTTTGAATTAATACTACTAGGTGACTACAAATTGAACTGAACATTTTATCATTTTATAATGCCTCTCTTTATCTCTGTTCATGCTTTTAGCTATATCAGCCCACCTTTTTTTTTTTTTTAATAGATCTTCATTGATTTCAGAGAGAGGAAGGAAGAGGAGAGAGAGATAGGTCATCATTGATTGGCTGCCTCCTGCACACCCCTGACTTGGGATCGAGCCTGCAACCTGGGCATGTGCCCTCACGGGGAATCTGGATCCTAGGTCGATGCTTGGCTGCTGAGCCACGCCTGGCTGGGCCCACCTTTTTTTTTTGGTCTGGTGAGTCATTCTTCATCCTTTTACTTTTAACTATTTTCTGACCATATGTTTTTAGTGGGTCCCTTTTGTTACTAACATATTCAGGAAATATGTTGATTTTGTTTTGATAACCAGGTTACAAAATTTCTCTTTTCTGTTGTTTTCCACTTTTCTGTATTTCTTTGTTTCCTTTTTTTGTGTGTGCCTCTTTTGGACACAATTCAGGGCCTTTCCAACATCCTTCACTCCCACCCCTTTTTCATCAGTTTGCTTTACTGGTTTGGAATCTAAATACTCTATTTTTGCCTTTTTAGTAAAAATCCTTGGTATTGCTACGTGCACACTTACTTAATAAAGTTTATATTTTTGTCAAGATCTTTGCTCTCCTGAACAATGCTTTAGCCTTGTTTACTTTTCTTTAACCTTTTAAATTGTTTTATGCAATAAATTGCTGTTTACATTCAACCGCATTTATTATTTTCTTCATTTTCTTCTTATATCTCAGCATTCTTACAGGGTTATTTTCTTTCTTCTTGAAGTATATCATTTAGAAATCCCTCTAGTGACAGAATTTTAGTGATAAATGCTCTCATTCTTTTATTCGCTTACTCAAATTGGTACATATTGTGTGCTGTGCATAAAGTAATATATAAAAATCTCTGCTTCATGGATCTACAGTTCTAGTCAGGGAGACAGGCAATAAGCAAGATAAAATGTAAAATATATTAAAAGTATATTACATTGTGTAGCAGAAACAATAAAGTAGAAAAATGTGATACGAGATTTTAGATAGGGTGGTCAAGGAAGGCCTTGCTGGGAAGGTGACTTGAATGAAGACCAGAAAGAACTGAGAGAATGTGAAGGTATCTAATGAAAAGCATTACAGATAAAGGGAACAGATTTTCCAAGAGAACATGGCAAGTTCAAGATACAGCAAGAAAGCCAGGAAGGCTGTAACAGAAAGAAGTGTTTGGAGATCAGTACATGTGCCTGCCCAAAGATGTAATGTATATCTGGATGATACATGGCTTGGTAGGTCATGCTTTACAGTGAGATGGAAGGTATTAGGGGGTTTTGAATCAGTAATTGATCTGATCTGTCTTAATGGGTTTACTCTGCACATTATAGTCTGGAGGGGAGCAAGAGTAGAAACAGTTAATAGGCTATCACTGTATCCGTGAGAGATGACAGTGGCGTGGAGCAGAGTGTTGGCTGTGTGGGTGATGAGATATGTCACAGTCTAGGTATATTTTTGAAGGCAAAACTAATAGGATATGTCAGTAGTTCTGGTGTAGACTGTGAGACAAAGGAGAAGCCAAAGATAACTTAGAGGTTTAAGTCCAAACAACTATCAGGGGAGATTTACCATTAACTGGGATGGAAACAACTGTAAGAGGTGATGATTTTGGAGAGATTATCAGGGACTTAATTTTGAACAACTTAGCTTTAAAAAATATTAAAATATCTTAATTTTGTCCTATTTTTGAAATATGACTTTGCTTGCTGTTTCATGTTTTTATTCAACTTCTCCATTCCATTCCATTCCATTCCATTCCATTCCATTCCATTCCATTCCATTCCATTCCATTCCATTCCATTCCATTCCATTCCATTCCATTCCATTCCAATTTCTAGCTAATGTTGGAAATTCTAGCTTCTAGATCATTTTCCCCCCAGTATCTTCTAACTCTTTATATGTTAAACCTAACAGTCACTAAATTTATTGTTATCATTGTTCAGGAGATATTTCCAGCCGTTTAGTAACTATCAATTTTACAGTTGATATATCCCTACTCACTATGGCAGTATTGCAAGCTGCTTATTCATTACTGCTATAATGTCTCTGGGGAAGTTGAATTTTGTTAAATTTATTTCACATAATTAGCAAAGCAATCCTCTTTCTAGAAATGTGATGTATGATGTGAATTTTTTTATTTTTGAAGGTTAGTATAGATAAACTAACCTTGGTAGACTTGGTATACATGTCTATTTATTTTTAAAAATGAAATTCACACAATTATTTATAAGTTGCATCACAATATGTGTATTTGCAGAGAAAACAAGCTGCTGTATATTGACATCACCCTGCGAAAATAGTTATGTTACTACCTTGATAATTTGATAACACTTCTATTTATGTAATTTGTAATCCTGATAATAGTACAGGTATTGAAGACTGCCTAATCTTTCTGAATCAAATATAATAAGAAAAACTAAGATTACTATTTTTGTAAAAGATTTGGAAAAGAAACTAACAGCTCAAGACTTCAGTGTGATATAAACTATATTTTGTAGAGATTATTTGTACTCTAAAGTATTTTTGACTTTGACAACTTTAAAATTGCATTCAATACTAGGCAGAAAAATGGTGTTACATAAAATCATAACGTCATTGTAGTGTATGAAGTAGATAAATAGTTTTACTCTTAACCATTTTATTTTACTATAAATGGAATTCATTGTTCAGCATAGCCTCCTGAACTGTGTTTTCCAGTCAAATTATTTTGTAAAGATTAAATTAAATTCATTGCAGGGTACATGCTTTCAGAGACTGTAACAATTCCTATATGTTTGAATGATCCCATGAATTATTTTTAGTGTAGGAAAAAGTTCAGGAAGACAGTTTTCCATATCACTGCACCTTTTCAGAACAGTTCTCATACCTCAACCACAAGGTATTATTAAATATAAATTGAAACGAACTTATGTCAGTAAGAAATAATGAAAATACACTTTCAAAGGTCTGCTTTGCTTTTTCAGAGTAGGAACTTAAACTGTACTTCAAGATTACTTAAAGAGTAAACAAAAGTTTTGTTGAGTTTGAATAACTGCTATATTCAGAATTTTATGAATGCTGAGTAACTAATTGTCATAAATCATAGGTTTTGTAGACAGAATAATGCCTTCCCACCCCCTACCTTCACCCTTCCAAAATGCCTATGCTTTAATCTCAGAGCCTGTGAATGAGCATCTGCTAATATTACATGGCAAAGGGCTTTCACACATGAAGTTAAAAGTTGCTAATCAGGTGACATTAAATTAGGGAGACTATCTTAGATTATTCAGCTGGGGCTGATTTAATCACATGGGCCTTTAAAATCGCAAAAGGAAGACAGAAGGGTCAGTGAAAGGGGCTGCAGGAAAAAAGGGAAGAGGAGAGTTATGTGAGAAAGTAAAATGTGAGAAGGATTTTACTTTCCTTTGTTGGCACTGAAGGTGGAGGAAGGGGCCTTGAGTGAAACTGCATTCAGCCTCAAGAAGCTGAGAATGAGCCAAGCCCACCAGACTTCTGATCTAAAGAACTGTGAGATAATAAATGTATGTTATTTTAACAGAGTTTGTGGTAATTTCTTATAGCAGCAAAGAAAACTGATACAATTGACAATACTTTTTTATCCTCAAATAAGGACCTCTGAAAAGGGCAGAAGTCTTACCATATAAAATAAAATGATAGGGGAAAACAGAACACCTTACTTTTCTTTCTGAATGTTATCCCCACATCCCTTTCTATCTTTTTACACTCATTGTATTTTGTAATTTTTTTTCTTTCTTAAAACAATGATTTTGCTGGAAAAAGGTTACACAGTGTAGGATGTGTGGTGAACTTATAAGCACTGAAAAACTCTATTTTAAAAATTAAACAGTAGTCTAACTTCATTCTTTTGCATGTGGCTTTCCAATTTTCTCAGCAGCAATTATTGAAGAGGCTTTCTTTTCTGCATTGTATGTATTTGGCTCCTTTGTCAAAAATTACTTGACCATACACATGTGGTTTTATTCCTGGGCTCTCAGTTCTGTTCCATTGGTCGATGTGTGCGTTTTTCTGCCAATACCATACTGTTTTGATTATTGTTGCTCTGTGGTATAATTTAAAGTCAGCTACAGTTTGTCCCCATGTACAAAAACTAATTTAAAATGGATCAAAAACCTAAATATAAGATCTGAAACAATAAATTACATACAGGAGAAAACATAGATAGTAAATTTATGGACCTTGGTCTTACAAAAGAAATTATGAGTTTGACCCCAAAGGCAAGGGAAGTAATAGCAAAAATAAATGAATTGTACTATATCAAACTAAAAAGCTCCTGCACAGCAAAAGAAACTGCTAGCAAAACAAAAAGATAATCAACTGATTGGGAGATGGTATTTGCAAGCAACAGCTCCAACAAGGGGTTAGTATCCAAAATATATAAAGAACTCATACAACTCAACACCAAACAAACAAACAATCCAATTAAAAAATGGGCAGAGGACCTGAACAGACACCTCTCCCAAGAAGACATGCAGATGGCCAACAGATGTATAGAAAGATGCTCAACTTCACTTGCTATTAGGAAAATGCAAATCAAAACTAAAATGAGATAGCACCTCACAACTGTTAGAATGGCTAGTATCAACAAGACAAGTAATAACAAGTGTTGGAGAGGTTGTTGAGAAAAAGGAACCCTTATTTACTGCTGGTAGGAATGTAAACTGGTTTAGTCACTATGGAAAACAGTATGGAGATTCCTAAAAAAATTTAACAGTAGAGTTACCATGTGACTCAGTAATCCCTCTTCTGAGTATTGACCCGAAAAGTTTGAAAACATTAATTTGCAAAGATATATGCACCCCTACGTTCATTGTAACATTGTTCATGGTGGCCAAGACATGGAAACAACAAAAGTGTCCTTCACTAGATGATTGGATAAAGAAGATGTGGTGCATATACACAGTGGAATACTGCTCAGCCATAACAAAGGGTGAAATGCTGCCATTTGCAACAGCATGGATGGACCTTGAGAATATCTTGCTAAGCAAAATAAGTAAGAAAAGCTAAGAACCACATGATTTCACTCATATGTTGGATACAAAACTGAAACTCATAGACCCAGACAACAGTATGGTGGTTGCCAGAGGGAAGGGGATGGAGGAGTAGTAAAGGGAAAGGGGGCCAAGTATATGGGGATGGAAGACAATTTGAATGTGGGTGGTGGGCACAGAATGCAATATACAGAACATGCATCACAGAATGTGATGTGTTAGTTATATAACCTTATTAACTAATGTCACCTCAATAAATTTAAATAAATAAAATTCTCAAAAAAATTAAAGAATTATCAAAAAAAAAGAAATTAAGAAAATAGTTCCATTTATAATATCATAAAAAACATACAATGGGAGTTAATTTAACCAAGGAGATGAATAATCTGTGTACCAAAAACTATAAGACACTGACAAGAGAAACTGAAGAAGACACAAATAAGTAGAAAGATATCACGAGCTCTTAGATCAGAAGAATTAATATTATGAAAATGTCCATATTACCCAAAGTGATTTATAATCCAATGCAGTCCATATCAAAATTGCAATGGCAAGTTCACAGAAATAGAGAAAACTATTTTCACATTTGTGTGGAACCCCAAAAAACCCTAAGTAGCCAAAGCAATCTTGAGAGAACAAAACTGGAGGCATCACGCTTTCCCATTTCAAGCCCTATTACAAAGCTATAGTGATAAGAACAGTGTGATACTGAATTAAGACAGACACATAGACCAGTGGAACAGAATAGAAAGCCTAGAAACAAAGCCACACTCTATAGTTAGGTAATCTATGACAAGGGTACCAAGAATACACAATGGGGAAAAAATTGCCTCTTCAGTAAGTGGTGCTGGAAAACTGGATATCTGCATGCAAGAGAATGAAACTGGACCACTGCATTAAAGACTTAAAAATAAAACCTGAAACTGTAAATTCTGGAAGAAAACAGGGAACGTTCCTTGACATTGGTCTTGGCAGTGATATTTTGGATATGACACCAAAAGTACAAGCAACAAAAGCAAACATGAACAATTCAACAAAAGGAAGACAAACGATACAATTAAAATGGGCAAAGGGCCCTGGCTGGTGTGGCACAGTTGGTTAGAGCGGCATCCCACACACTGAAGGGCAGTGGTTTCCTTTCCCAGGCAGGGCTCATGCCCAGGTTGCCGGCTTGGTCCCTGCTGGGCACGTACAAGAGGCAACCAGTCGATGTTTCTCTCTCCTCCCTCCCCCTTCCCCTCTCCCCTCCCCTCTCCCCCTCCTCTCCCTTGCCCTCCCCTCCCCCTCCCCCTCCCCCTCCCCCTCCCCCTCCCCCTCTCCCTCTCCCTCTCAAATCAATAAACATATCCTCGGGCGAGGATAAAGAAATGGGCAAAGGACCTGAATAGACACTGCTTTAAAGAAGACACACAGATGGCCAAGGGACATGAGAGTGCTCAGGTCACGAATCATCAGAGAGACGAAAACTAAAACCAAGTGAGGAATCACCTCCCACCTGCCAGGCTGGCTGTCATCAGTAAGTCAGCGAACAAGTGCTGGCGAGGGTGTGGGGAAAGGGGATCCTAGTGCACTGCTGGGGGGAATGCATACTGGGGCAGCCACTGTGGAAAGCAGTGTGGAGGGTCCTCAGAAAATTAGAAATGGAGCTGCCTTTTGACCCAGTGATTCCACTCCTAGGAATGTATCCTAAGAATCCTGAAACACTAATCAGAAAGAACATATGCACCCCTATGTTCATAGCAGCACAGTTTACAATAGCTGAGATCTGGAAACAGCCCAAGTGCCCATCAGTAGCTGAGTGGATAAAAAAGCTGTGGGACATCTACACCATGGAATACTTTGCAGCCATAAAAAGAAGGAAATCTTACCTTTTGTGAAGCATGGATGGATCTGGAGATGATTAAGCTAAGTGAAATAAGCCAATCAGACAAAGACAAATATCACCTCATTTATATGTAGAATCTAAAGAACAAAATAAACTGGCAAACAAAATAGCAAGAGAGGCATGGGTACATGCAACAGACTGACAGCTGTCAGAGGGGAGAGGAGAGGGGGGACTGGATGAAAGAAGGCTACAGGATCAGCCAAAGAACATATACGCATAACCCATAGACACAGACAACAGTGTGGTGATGGCCAGAGGGAAGGGGTGATGGGGACATCTGTAATAGTGTCAACAATAAAAATAAAGTGGAAAAAAAAAAGCTGGTATTCTCAACAGGCTTTTGATGGATATGAAACAAGGAGGATCACTGAGGATAGTGAAGTTGCCATGGATACATCTCAAAGACTTTAGGAGTCCTACATATTGACAGAAAAAAAGTAATTAATATTTGAGACAAATAAACTTAATTTTGAAAGCAAGCAAACAAAAAAGACTAGTGCAATTATGCTGCTTGTATTTTAATATATAGTTTTATTATCTAGGCAGGTAACAAATAACTTTGTAGAACCTCTTTTTTCACATGCAAAATATTTTCTTTTAACTTTGATCAGAAAGTTCGAAAGCATCTCAGGCAGAGTTCATTAAGAAACATTTTTATAGATGATTGCTCTTTTGAAACAATACAGAAAGACTGAGTTAGAATAATTTTATCAGAATTTATAGATGTAATTCACAGAAGACTTCTCATGCATTTCCCCTTTGTTGTTTAGCAATGCTATTTATGGTTTTGAAAAAGAACATACTCTCTCCTAATGTTATCTTATGTTTTAGTAGTTCTTTTAATTGATTGAATGAAATGACATAATAAAGCACAATTTTCCTATCTTGTATAGCTCTCTTTTCTATTTCTTAAGGTTAATATTGTAGATACCATCATTGAGCTATCTCAGTTGCTTTTTGTGGTACATAGTAAAGTTCAACTATAAGCATCTAGAGGAAGAAAGTTAATCATATTTGCAAAATAGTCTAATGAACTAGGATGTATGCATTTCTTCACATGTGTTATTAGAAATATTTATAAAACTAGTTCACATGTTACTGGGCAGTCTTGCTAAGGCCCATATATATTGTTATGATAAAGTTATAAGCAGGGATGAGTGACATAAACTAATAAAATTTTCATTCATGAACACTTTATGGTAGGTAAGTGTGTAACTCATGAGCTGTTAAATCAGATGTATTTGTTAGGGATCTTGGTCACAGTTGATGGAATGCCTTGTCATGATGAAGAATTGAACAAATTGCTTTTATCAATTTTAGTCATCTTCGGTCAAAGTGAAAGAAAAAGAGAGATGACTCTTGTGAATCTTATCTATGCAAGATAAAGGCTTTGGATACATCTTTAAATTATATTTCATGGAACTGGAGAATCCTTAAGGTAGACAGGGCTGTGTATATCATCTGCTTACAAATCATGAATGTGAGAGCCCAAGGGTTAAGGGATATTGAAACCATTACACAGTTTATGAGAGAAAGAGCCAAAACTAAAATCTAGGTTTCCCAATATTTAGTCTAGTGGCCTTTCTCCTCCACTATAGACTTTCTGGGGGAAGAACTACACACAAATACACACACTCCCTCCTCTTTCTCAGCAGCTATGTTATAAATATGAATATAGATATAAACAATAGAACAGGATATATAATCATTCAGTTTTGTTACTCTAAGGAAATATGGTTAAATAAATACATCATAAAGCAACTAACAAGGATTCATTCATAGATTATTTGTTAAATCATTGTATAGTTCTCTTTAATTATCACCAATTGATTATACATCTAAATTATTTGATTTAGAAATATATATTTTTCTATATTGTTTTAGTGTTTTTATAATATGATAATAATATTAAGCAACATGAATCACTGAATAATAAATCAAGAAAACATTCCAGAGTAAAGATTCTGCTATATTCTTACTGATTCAATATAGAACCACATTGAAATTATCCATAGTTGTATTTGGGACAAAAAAAATATTCAGAGAGTGAAAACTTTATTGGCAATGTATTTTGCTGTCTTAATTTCTGTATAGTCCCTATATAGACTATCGCAACCTCGCTATAGTAAGATAAACATTGTTATTTAAATCTCTAATAGTAAAATGTTATTATCATACATAACTGGCATAGGCAATTTAAAAATGAACCAAGAAAATTTGGTTCAGAAAAAGCAGGGGACAGTCCCTTAGTAAAAATTGAATTTCTGACACATAGAAAATTACTCAAATTATGGAACTATTCTACCATATTTGACCTAACTTTATGCTATTTTTAATTTTACAAATAAGTAATATGCCATAGATAGAGCATATAATCCTCATTTTTGGCCAATAGCTTCTAAAAGCAGAAAATTGATACATAGTAATTGATGTCTTAGGTTGATACTCCATCAGAGGCATAATATGAGGAATGAAGGAGAATGGTTAATCCACTATGAATAACAATTTAAGAGATCATTTTTATCCTAGTTAAAGCAAGTATTAAGGCCAATAGTATTTAATCTAAAATAATGAAAGTTAGAATAGAGAGATTAACCAATGATATGTTTTTAGTCAACAAAAAGGAAAGGGTTAACAATAGGTTTTACATTTCACTGTGAAACCAATCAAGGAGTAGCTCTTATATGCAGAAAGAAGTAAGGAACTGAAAGCTTCTCGTTGATTTTGCAGCCCTTCCTCTGGTTCCCTAGAGCTCACCGCACCTGGCACAGCAAGGTGGCTGGGAAAATCGTGTGTGGGATCAGGAGACTGCATTGCTTCACTCACGGTTCCCTAATAGGAACTGGAATTTTTTGACACAATTTTTTGCTGCCTGGGAGACATGATTAAATTGCCCCCTGGCTTAGTGTTTTAAAGAGGATCTGAATAGGTCCTTTCTGTTTGATCTGAAAAGAGGAAACTGTTTCATGATCCAATTTTGGCTAAAACTTGTCAAGGGGGAAAACCTGACAAACCAATACAGACAGTTGTTACAACTTAACTATAAGCTATAACCTGAAGGGTCAACAGTAACAGTACTTCCCCTTTGACTAAATGGGAACATCTATTTCTGCATTTTTGTGGAGTGATTCCTGCATCAGTTTTCCAGTGTGAAGTGCGTTGCGACCATCCTCTAAACTTTATTTACTGAGCTCACATATAATGATGGTGATTAAGCCTAATTCCCTAACCTTATATTTCTATAGCACTTAATAGTTTTCAAAATACTGGAAAACAACAACAGCAACCCTTTTAATTCTCAAAATAAACTTGTGAGATACACCGTGTAGATTGACCTTCTTCTTCTGTTATTCATAAAATTAATAAACACAAGAACCAGCACAAAATTCCTAGGATTGCTGGCATGCACTCCACTGCTCTTTCAGTTCCACGGTGTTGCCTCTCCAAATCTCATGGCAATGAAAAATAACAATAATGAAGAACCCATTATCTTTTGGGGATTTTTCAGAGATAATAATCTATGTTTGACTGATCTATTTAATGCATGAAAATAGTAGATACTAATGGCTTTAATGTTTTTAAAAGAGCCGCCCCCCCATACAGAATGTCCTTTTGTCCACATTTCGTACTGAAATCCCAGCCATCCTTTCAGTCACGTATTAAACCCAGTTTCCCCCTCATGTTCACAGATCAGCTTCTTCTCCTTATTCGTCTTTTTAATCCATTCGTGTTCTTACAGTGGTTGGGGTTGAAGAAAATTGAGAAGAAACAAAATTAAGATGAATGGGTGTAGAAAATAAGGTTAAAAAGACTGAACGAATAAAGGATAGAGAGGAAGCATAATGAACTGGCTAAGAGAACAGATTTTGGAATCAGATTCCCAGATTTGAATTTCAGATCTGCCACTTATTAGTCATGTGACCATGGGCAGCTTATCGCCCAATAAAGTGTTACTAAATTTTCTCATTTGTAAAACGGGATATTAGTCCTACCTTATAGGGTTAACTTAGCAATTCTCATAGGAAATAAGTTGTGTGTATACATGCACAAAAATATTTAGAGGTACGTGCATAAAACACACAATATGTAAATATATGATAAAAATCCTTAATTCTTTTTTGATTTTACTAAAATAAAATAACGAACCCAGCATTCCAAAAATTGAAAGCACCAGTGAAATTTTGCATACTTTAGAATAGTAATAATCGATACCGATTTATTATATTGTGCTCACTAGCAGTTTTAAGTTCTTCTTTTCCTAACATTTTAGTAAGATTTTGAGAATTCATTTTGCTTTGTTGTAGATAATACAAACATCAAGGGCCGTTTTATTCTGTGTCTTGTTCTCCAACCAACTATTTTAATAGAGTCATAGTGATTTTATTGCTCTCCTAGTATCTACTAGAATATGAATTCCATGAAGGTAAGGATTGTATCTCTATTATTTGCTACCATACACTCAGTAACCTAGTGTAGTACTTGATATACTATAGGGAAATAAAGGGAGGCCTGCCTTTTGTTTTCAATTCTATTCTCTTCACCTTCACCCCTCAGTCAATTCTTCTTTACATTGAAGTGCTGTTCTCCAAGGACCATATTTGTTTCACCTCACCTCTTTTTGCTTTTTCCAGTAATTCTTCCATTCTTTCTCTGTCATATGCTTTACAGTTTTTTCTGTTTAACAGCTCTTTCTATTATAAGAAGATGATAGATGGGATGGACTAGTTACATTTCAACATTTCTTTGAATCTAATTCTATTCAGAGCAGTAATGTGTTTAGAGATTATAAGCCTAGTGGTCCAGCGAGGTTAACCATTGTTTAAGTTTAGATATCATAGTGTGGAACACGTGAAAACATTGTTTAAAGTGCAGATAGACAGAGGTTGCTCTTTGTCGCTTCTGCTTCACGTCCCCCCACCCCCAGCTCTAGGAGCTGTTTCTTTCCTTGGAGAGCCAAGTGACTTTGAGGTTAAAAGATATGCTCCATGTGGAAGAGGAAGGCAGGGAGGAGTTGGGTTCCTCACTAGTGTTGAGCCAACGCTCTGATTTCTTTTTTTCTTTTCTTTGTGTGAGAAAAAGGTAAATAAAACTCACTTTTCTTTTGGGTTTCTGGTTATGTGCACCTGAATCTAATCCTCACTGTTAGAATGAGCAAAGCAACTCTAAGAGAAAGTTGAGGGGACCAGAAGATGATGGACAATAGCAGACACCCTGATTTGGATCCTACCCTTCACTGTGAATCTAATAATTTTTTACCAAAAATATAACCAAGACATGCTTGGTGTGAATGAATGGAAGCCAGTAAATGGTAGAATTGAGTTGCCTCAGGTTTATTTGTACAAATAGAACAGGAGGACACCAGCTCCGTGCAGACAGCAGCCCAGGGGTCACACCAGTCCTTCCGTCCTCCCATTAGCACACAGAGTCCTCTACTGAGGAGCCTTCATGGAGTCCTGGGCACCTTTGGGAGCCTGAGCCTCAGACTGAGCCTGAGCTGCAGCCGCAGCTGCAGCTACAGCCTGGGTCTTGGTGTGAGCCTTGGCCTTGGCCTTTGGCTGGCAGAGCCTGAGACCCTTAGCAATGCAGGCATGAGCATGTTTCCCGAGCTTGGGGTGAGCGATGTAGGCAAGTCAAGTGAGCTTGTGGCTTCTGCGCTTTGGGATCTTGGGCTTGACCTCCTTAGACTTTATGAGGGCCTTGATAGCCTTGGCACATGCACTCATGGCCTTGGCATCGTTGGCCTGCATCTCCTCAGGCCCCTCCTGTGCTTCTTGGCAAAGCGCATGTTCCTCAGGAACTTCGGGTCTACTCCATTAAGAGATTTGTATCTTTGCCCGGCTGACGTGGTTCAGTGGATGAACATTGACCTATAAACCAGGAGATTGTGGTTTGATTCCCAGTCAGGGCACAAGCCCAGGTAGCAGGCTCGATCGCTGATAGGGGGCATGCAGGAGGCAGCCAATCAATGACTCTCTCATCATTGATGTTTCTATCTCTCTGTCTCCCTCTCCCTTCGTCTCTCTGAAATCAATAGATAAATTTTTTTTAAAAAAGAGAGAGGTTTGTATCTTTATTGTTAGGGTTTCTTGATGCTGTTTCTGTGCCATTTTCAGGACTATTTGTGTGTGGTGTGGTTCTTGGACTTGGCCATATCTGTACTGAATGAAGCCCATGGCTCCGGGAGTACCTGGGACCAGAAGAGAAAGAGGGAGCTGTATTGAAACTTGTATTTGTTGGTTTGGTTTGAAGAGAAATGGGTAAGGTGAGGAAAATTAGATGGTTCACTGGGCTGTAAAAACATAAAGAGTCATAAGGAAGTGAGTCCTAGAATTTACAGAGATGGTAAGAAGATCCTGTACCCCAGAGGTTGTAAAATATGGTTTTATGCCAAATTTACTTAAAACTCAAAAGGATAAAAAGACTACAGAATTATATAAAGGTAATAGAAATTGCTCCAAAAGTAAGTTACAATTAATGTTTCATTTGTAACAGAATAAAAATCTTGACAGCTGAAAAGTGCCACAAAAGTAAAAGCATATTTTGATAGAAAATTGTATAAATAAAAGATTAATTTGCTTAAAAAGGTAAGGGTATGTTTACTGAAGTTACATTGCGGCATTTATTGTAGCATTTTGATATTATTGTTTGTGCCTTTCTTTCCTCAATTGGGTGCGGTAAAGTTGAGAGTGGGGCATCGTGCTCTATTATTTTTTTCTTGCATCTCTTGTATCACCTTGTAATGGTTAGTATTTAATACATGTCTATAAAAATTTTTTTAAATATATGTTTCTTATTGAATTTTTTCTTAGAGAAAGGGAAAGGGAGAGAGAGAGAAACATCAATGTGAGAGCAAAACATCTATCAGCTGCCTCCTGCACAGCCCCTACTGGGGATTGAGCCCTGACCAGGAATTGAACCAGAGGCCTTGCAGTGCACAGGACAATGCCCAACCAACTGAGCCACATTGGCCAGGGCCATGGCTATAAAATTTAATTCAAGGTTTTGGGGGTTCTTAATTGAACTTTTCAAAGAAAGGCATGAATATATTCATTTTAGAATAAAATGTGACTGATGGAGTAGGAAAATGTATACCTCCCACTGCACCATATTCTAAGTCCAACAGCAAAGAGCAGGCATTTACAAGCCTCTCACAGGCAGGACAGTGGACAATTAAGAACAGCAATACAATTTCAAACAGCCTCAAAACATGTCCTGTCTTTCTCAGTATGGCACTTAAAGTGAAGTTCACAAGAATAGGCAGTACGCCAGGAGTGTTCTGAGCAGCTCTGGATAAAGTCTTATTAATGTTCTTGTTCTAGATTTTACTTTGTTAATTTAGTCCAACATTGCAGTATCTCTTCAGCAATAATATTTAAATAGAACTCTCTTCTAGTCCTCAGGATTATTCTAAAAAATTCCTGGACTATGGACTGAGAACAACCACTTTGAAATGTTAACTCCTACTCTTAACTCTAAATTGGTTTAAAACCAAATCTAGTTATATCAGGCAGAGGAGTGAGGGTGTTACAAAATAAATAAATCAATCTTGTACTATGTAACGTGGTTACATGTTAGCTCTATTCTTCTTGCTTAGTCAGTTGATCACAAATATAGGAAAAAAGGTAAGAATTGTAATAAAGTATCAGCACTTAAAATATCAAAACTAAGTTTGAGACTGTGACAGCCCCCCCCCCCCACACATAGTCTTACTCTGTGGAGAATAAGTGATATGTTTAAATGTATCACTTACCACTTACTATCCAGCATCCCTTGGCCTAGTTGCAGCTGTGTCTCAGAAACAAAGAAAAAGTATGATCGGTCCAAGTGTTTTTCCAACACCATCCATTGTTCCCTGGTCCATGAGACTCCATGGAATTTAGATTCTGTCCATCATACTTTTTTATTCTTGTGAGAAAGAGCAAGAGAGACAGTAGAAAGAAAAACTTGATATGTTTCTTACTATATTAGTAAATATCATTAACATACATATACTTTTATTTACTTCCACTTTTTTCTTTGGTCCTAAGTGCAGGACCTAAACTTCGTTCCTGCTGTACTTCATTTGTAATGTAGTTTAACCTTTCCAGTCTGCCAAGATTATTTTGGGTACTATTTCTTTCATCCAGTGTATTCTGTACCCTTCCAACCTTGTATGCTTTGACCTCCAAAAGAACAATTATTTCTGGTGTATTTGTTTTGTATGAAGGCACTGTGCTGAGCATGGCAGGTACAATAGTGTGCCAAATTCATGCAGCTGACCTGATATATCATAGTCTAGAGGAGGAGATCAACAGCTATTATACAAATATTTTATAATTACAAACTAAGTACTATGAATAAAAGTAAAGGATACTATGAGAGTCTATAAGAAGGGGGTCTGTCTAGTCTTCAGGTTAGGGAGAGCCATGCCCAGGTAAGTGCCTACTGAGCTGAGGTTTACAAAGTTCACTCTGTGTGTATGTGCAGTTTGCTGTGGAGGTTGGCCTGACGAGTGATCTAGGCAGAGGCACCGCTGTGTTCTTTGGTTCAGAGCATGGCACATTTGAAGGACTGCAAGACAGGAAGTGTGGCTGAAATGGAGAGTCGGGGAGGGTGGTACAGAATAAAGGTGGAAAAGTGAGCCTGGGCCTACTCATGTAGGCCTTGCAGACCATATTAAAAATGTCAAACATTAATCATTATGCAGTGAAAAATGTGACTAAAGTATCATCTAAGATATGGATAAAAAACATTGAATACCTGATGTCAAGAAAATCAACAGAAGTATCCATCTTGATTAGTGCTGATAATTAATCAGCAATATTTTCATCTTATCATGAGTGAATTCCTGTTCCTGGTAGGGCTGGTCATGGGTTCACTGCATGGGGCTCGAGGTAGAAGATGGAGTATGTATCTCTAGGACACCAGAAATGACTATTAGAGGAACAAGATCCTGAGTTGAATTTTGAAGCTGAGTTCAATAAGCCATAAGACTGAAGATCAAGTGAGTCTAAAGAAATATTAATTTCTATAGGTATTAAAAAGATAACAACAGAGGTCAAAGAGTGAAGGCTGAGAGTTGAACATAACCCCGCTTTGTCTAAGTAATTTTCTGGAATAGGTGTATTTTTGTTTGGGTTGATTCTTGTGAGAGATACAAAGTGATCTATGGAGTCAAATGTGAAGTAGGTACACTCACAAAAACTGTATCCATATTTTGTGCATTGATATAATGAAAGACACTATTAAATGACTTGGTATAGTCTGGCTACACTATGTTTATGGCTCACTATTCCACAGAGTAGCAGACTGAGAAGTATTGATCTATGGTTTATAAGCTCTACCCTGTTCCATTTAGAAAAAATGGTTGGAATTACTTTAAACCATTTCTACCTCCTCACACCTGTCACATTCTTTACATTTCCCTCCTAGGTCACTCTATGCTCCCGTAATCTAACTTTTAGGTTGTCTCACTTTCTTGCTCTGTAATACATCCAGAACAGTAGACTTGGATTTCTTAAATTTGGATTTCTGAGCAGATAGGTGCTTTCCCATTTGGATTTCTATTCCTCTTATTATCAACCTATGTCTGTCCTTTTCAATTACCCAAATATGCCAAGTTGAGATAAAGGTATGCTTAGAGTTGGAGCCAGCTTAGAGCAGAGGGATCTGGTATAGGTAAGTGGTGATGAACTGCACATAAATCACTAGATGAAAATAATGTGTCCATCTTATCTACATATATTTTATTTGCAAAATTATAAACATAATTTAAAACATTTTAGAAAGTACAACTCATTTGTGTACAAATCCTTGCCATTGGATTTAAGCCGTCTTTTGTTTTATAGAATTTTAGCCTACTTTTGTATGTAAAATGATTAGTCTATTGTTTTCTAAAATCCAAGGCTCAGGAATTAGGGCAGCATGTTTAAATTTACCTCTTATCACGTACATGCTCTATAATATAAGTAACTAACTCAATATAGATAACTATATGCTGGTCTTTATTTCATTCTTGGCATAGAGGGCTCTTATTATTTTTTGATATTAAGATTATTAAGATTTGTGTCCAGCTTTTCTTTTTGAAAATATAACATTATTATATTTACAGTTAGGTCTTTTGAGAGTCAAATTGAGAGAATTTTAACCATATGATTTTAGGAATAATATCTTTTCATAATCTGATAATGATAGCTAAGAAAATGAAAATATTGCACAAGAAATTGAAGAGTTCTTGATGACACGTTCTGTTTTTTGTTTTTCTTTCTTTCTTTTGATTTGAGGCATTTTTTTTGTTTTCAATTTGGAATACTTGAAGAACATATTTAGTCATAGATTTAATGTAAAATATTTTTTAAATAGAGAGGCAACAGCTTTGATTTTCTTTTTCATTGCTGTTGTAAAAGAAGATTTTCTCTTCATACATTTTCCCCGAGGCATTTTAACTACATGCTCCTTATAATTGAAGTGTGCATATTTGTTAATGGTGTACACATCTATCAGGCAAATGAGACTCTTTTCACAGGGAAAAAGCTTCCTATTAGGCCAAAAGCTCTCATTTTTTTTTTAGCTGTCCCCATTCATATTCTCCTGTCCCTTCTGTTATCAGCTACTAGTTGTATGGGCAGAACAGTTCTGAATCTAATGTTCCTATAAAGATTGGTCACCAGGGAACAGCACAGAATGTGCTTATCTCAGAAGACAAATGTATTAATCCTACTCTATTATGAAGGAGAAAGATAAATCTGACAGTGAAAAAATGAGAAGAGTCATTTTGTTTCTGGGGAGTTAAAAGATCTTTGGAAATACACATTTCTTTCAAAGTAAGAAAAAGGAAAGAAATCCTGCTACCCCTAAACATGTTGTTAGACACTAGCTGCACTGAATACAGATTTAAATTTGTCTTTAAAACACCCAAAGCTTTTGCACAGCAGAGAAACAGAGTCATAGGCAACCTACAAAACAGGAGAAAATACTTGTAAACCTATATCTGATAAAAGATTAATCTCCAAAATATATAAGGAACTTTCATAACTCAATAGCAAAAGAACTAATAACTCAATTAAATATACGATAAGGACTTGAATAGACATTGCTTCAAAAAAGATACAAATGGCCAACAGGTATGTGAAAAAATTCTGTGTCCTTAGTCATTGGGAAATGAAAATCAAAACAACAATAAGATACCACCTCATACCTGTCAGAATGGCTATTATAAAAAAAAATCACAAGACAACAAGCTTTGGCAAGGATGTGGAGAAATTGGAACCCTTGCATACTGTTGCTCTGAATGCCAAATGGTGCAGCTGTTATGGAAAACAATATGGAAGTTCTTTAAAAAAATTAAAAATAGAACTACCATATAATCCAGCAATCCCGCTTCTTAGCTATTTGTCCAAAAGAATTGAAAGCAGAATCTCAGAGACATTTTAGTGCTTCCATGGTCATTATTTTAATGGAGGGAGGGAAGGCCAGAGATTATAGGCATGTCATTTGGGCAGCTTTACCAGGAAACTTCAACTTTGCACTCCCAGGGAACCGCCAGCCCAATGCCTGCAAAACACTGGGGGAAGGGATCCAACAAAGGAAAAGTAGACTCATGCACAGTAAAGCTGAGGTGACTCGGGAAGGTGCCTGTCAGTCACACCAGGGAATAGAAACCATTGGCCAGAATGAGCATGGCCACTGCAAGCAAAAATTTGGGAATACATCATATCCTAAACAAAGGAGTTCTCTCTCTTGTTGCTCTTGGCGAGCTTGGCTCCTAGGTCTTGAGACTCTGGGTTCTCTTGCATTCTCCCCTATGGCCCACAGCCATGTGGACCCCACATGCAATAGACTAAAGGACTGCAGCAGGAAACACAAGCTAAGCTAGTCTGATGCTGGACTGGATGCAGCTCCAAGATAGAAGGAAAACTCTGGATACTGGCTCTGATTTTAGCTCTGTTGAAGCCCCAGCTACACTTTTTCTATGACCGGACTGAAGGAAATGGGACTTTGGAAACCAAGGGTTGTAATTCCACAGAAATAAAGCTTTCTACTATATCTCATTCTCCAGTGGGGTTCTCTGGGAGTTCTTATTCCAGTGGTACTCCAAGAGCCCTGCTTCCATGAGCAGCAGGGGGAGATGAGGCCCACTCGCCTCTCTTAACAATTGCATATATTTCACAATAGCTAAGATGCAAAAACAACCTACATGTCTGTCAAGAGATGAATGGATAGCCTGGCAGGGCATGGCTCAGCAGTTGAGCATCGACCTAGGATCCAGGAGGCCGCAGTTTGATTCCCGGTCAGGGCACATGCTTGGGATATGGGCTTGATCTCCAGTTAGGGGCATGCAGGCGGCAGCCGATCAATGATGACTGTCTCATCATTGATGTTTCTATCTCTCTCTCCCTCTTCCTTCATCTCTCTGAAATCAATAAAGATATATATATATATATATTTATATTTTTTTAAAAAAGAGATGGATGGATAAAGAAAATGTGGTGTATACATATAATGGAATACTGTTCAGCCTAAGGAAGAAGGAAATTCTGTAATATGAGAGAACATGGAACCTTGAGGGCATTAAGCTAAGTGAAATAAATCAGTCACAGAAAGACAAATACTGTATGTTTAACTTAAATGAGGTATCTAAAGTCAGATTAATAGCCCTGGCCCATGTGGCTCAGTTGGTTGGGTGTCATCCAGTGCACCCAAGGACTGCTGGTTCAATTCCTGGTCAGGGCACCTGCCTGGGTTGGGGGCTTGATCTCTGGTAGAGGGTGTGCAGGAGGCAGCTGATCAATGTTGCATTCTCTCACATCAATGATTCTCTCTCTCTAAAAAAAAAATCTTAAAACAGATTTATAGAATCAGAGTGGGATGGTGGTTTCCAGGGATGGGAGAGGAGAAATAGGGAGTTAGTAATCAATGGCATAAAGTTTCAGTTAAGCAAGATGAATACACCATAGAGATTTGCTATATAACATTGTACTTTTATGTTCAACAATATAATGTATTGTACACTTAAAATTTTCTAAAGAGAGTAGATCTCATGTTAATGTTCTTAACCACAATAAAATAAAATTTAAAAAATAACCTCCAAAAATTGAAAGCAGACCCCACCCCCCCAATTAAAAAACAACAAAAAACTCAAGGGCACTGAGCTGGCACAAGATTCCTCCCCCCCCTGCCCCCCAGTCTATTAGGCCCTGTCATAGTGACTAGTCTATACTTTGGCTATGCATTTTAAATTCAAATTGTGTGTTTTCCTAAACTGAACTTAAAGTAGCCATATATATTAGGTAACTGTTTAATTTGCTTAATAATAAAATCAGCAAAAAAGGGGTGGTTTAAAATAATTGCTAGGTGATCCAGAATTTTTAATACAAGTTTCAGGAAGATAAAAGCCTCAGGGTACTATGTAAATTAGGAGGAAAAAAAGACCATCATTTCTACTTCTTCAAAAAGAGATATATCTTGTTCTTTCTTAATTAGAGGGCCGATGTCTTCTATTTTCATCATTTCCCCACTGACTGTAATGGACAGAATAATGTCCCCCACCCCCAAAGATGTCCATCTCCTAATCCTCAGAACCTGTGAATATGCTTGTTACACAAAATACCACAAACTGGAGAGTTAAAGCAACAGAAATTTGTTGTCTCACAGCTCTGGAAGCAAGAAGTCCCCATAAAGGTGTTGGCAGGGGCCATGATCTCTTCGAAACCTGTAGAAGAATTCTTCATTGCCTCTTCTAGCATTTGGTGTTTGCTGGAAATCCTTGGCATTCTTTGGCTTGTAGATGAATTGCAGTGGAAATTAAGACACCCTCCCCCCCCCCCCCCCACACACACACTTTTGTGTTCCCGGTAAAGGCTAATGGCAAAGGACCATCCTGTCCTCACATCCTCTGATATAAGACCAATCTTTGTTATAAGACTTGTGGATGACTCATTTTCCTGCCCCTGTAAAACTTTAGGCCCTCTTCCTTTTCTTTGACATGTTTCTCATTCATTTTTGCAATAGCCTGAATAAAATATCTCCTTAATTGTCCAGTGTATTTTATCTTCCTCATCAGCAAATAATTTCAGTGTAAATATTGCTTATCCATTTTACCCAAATCTTTTGCAGTGCTCATTGCTAGCAGGTATATTATTCCTGGCTTTCTGCCATCTTACTTAAATCATTTTTCTGTTTTTGTATCTAAAATATCCTTGTTTCTTTAATTTATTAGGTTCTTCATTCTTTATTGTCTAGAATGCCAGAGCCAAATATCTTTCATTTTCTAAGAGTTCTTTCTCTCTCTCCCTCTTTTTTCTTTACATTTTCTTTGCATATCACTGTCTTTCTATTCTCACACAAATGGCCTCCTAAAATGCTTTGATAGACTAACGTCATTTCTTTTTATTTTTCAATTCCAGTTTACATTTAGTATTATTTTATATCAGTTTCAGGTGTACAGCATCATGGTTAAACAATAATATTCTTTACAAAGTGATCCCCTAATATTTCAAGCACCCACCTGACACCATGCTTAGCTATTACAGTATTATAGACTATATTCTCTATGCTGTACTTTATATCCCCATGACTATTTTGTAACTGCCAATTTGTATGTCTTTATCCCTTCACTTTTTTCACCCAGCCCCCAAGCTCCCTCCCCCCTGCCAACCATCAGTCTCTTCTCTGTGAGTCTGTTTTTGTCTTGTTTGTTTGTTTATATTGCTTTAGATTCCACATATAAATGAAATCATATGGCATTTGTCTTTCTCTGACTGACTTATTTCACTTAGCGTAATACCCTCTAGGTCCCTCCATGTTGTTGCAAATGGTAAGATTTTATTCCTTTTATGGCTGATGAATATTCCACTGCATATATATACTACCACTTTTTTTATCCACTCATCTATTGATGATACTTGGGTTGCTTCCAGGACTTGGCTATTGTAAATAACGCTGCAATGAATATAGAGGGGTGCATATATTCTTTTGAATTAGTGTTTTGGGTTTCTTCAGATGTATAACCAGAAGTAAAATCACTGGGCCATAATGCAGTTCTATTTTTTATTTTTTGAGGACTCTCCATACTGTTTCCATAGTGGCTGCAGGAATCTGCATTTCTACCATCAGCGCAACCCTGCCAATGCTTGTTGTTTGTTGATTTATTGATGGTAGCCATTCTGACAGGTGTGAGGTGATTTCTGAGGTATCTTCAACTACCTTTTAGTATACCATTTTAATTCTCATTAAAAAGACTGAATTCAAAACCCCTAAAACCTGGACTGTTTCCTTCAAATGATGTATGAAAGTAATAACTATAGTAATTTTAGTTAAAATTATTTAAATGTTTACAGTTTATTTCATTAGCAACATTTACCAACAACTTCGTAATGAAGGTTTTTTTCTACATCGAAAGTAACTATCAAAGAAATTAAGAGTCTTGCTTTTAATTTGATATGGTAAATTAGAGCTAATATAATACCAATGATATAGCCACAGATGTTAACCTCACAAATTATTCAACCTATTGACTTCTATCTACACTCCTATTTAATATACACTAGAAAATGATAAGGAAAACACACACTACACAGAATTAAGGATGAACTGACAACTAATAATGCATGAAGTATTATTTGTTTAGAAATTGATATTTTGAGCTAGGGGATATTTTAGTCTCATTGCACATAAAGTGTTGTTAATATTAATCAGAAGATCTGTTTTGTTTTAGGGATATATATTTATTATACATATTAAGTTTAGGAGTGAATATAGAAAGTGTTAACCCTGAATTCTGGAAGGTGTTAAGTGTCATAAATAATATTTTAAGAGGGACTGACTTTGCAAAGTGTTTACTTTTCTTGCAACCACAAATCTGAGTTAAGCCTATATTGCATTTGAGAGTCAATGTCATGGAGCAGCGCATTAACCTAATTGCCAGCTAGAGCACCTCGACCTAGTGTTAGTTATAATAAAGTGAGAAAAGTGCACTGTGCACTTGTGGTTGGAATAAGCCTAATTTGGAGAAGAGTTGCTTGTGATGTAATTAACTTCATTTTGGGAGAAGGTCAGGGAGGAGTTTTCAAAGGGGTTTGGTTATGATGAAAAGATGAAAGGATGAGATAATGAAGAGATGTGCTTGAATTATAAATAAAAAAACAGTACCAAATTTTCAGTGTCATGGATACTACGTGCGACATGGCTGTAGAGAGTGTAAATAAAGAAAATGTCTGTGAATTCATGTTTTCTCACATCTTTGACCTGGTGTTTTCACTGCTTAGAGGAAAGGTCAGGAACATCAAAAGAGTAAGGTGCATTCTTATAGTGGCTCTTACACACGATTGGTTTGGGTTACAATTAACAGTTGTAGCTTGCTGCCTTGATGAATTTCTAGCTCCTTACTGTAGCAAAGGGGAGTGCATCTACCCAAAAAGGCACTGTGATGAGCACATAGAAATTAAACAAGATATATGTAGATAAAGAAATATATATTTAACTATTTTCTAATGTTCTGCTATTTTCTTCAATGAAAGAAAAAGAGTAAAATAGAAATAGTGGAAATGCTCATATCCTTCTTGGAATGAGAGGAGGAAACAAGGAATTGAGAAAATTCTTCCTAAGAGACACTAATTTCTTCTTGAAATAAGAGGCAAAACCTTTCTGAAAAGTACAGGGAATTGGGACAATTTATAAAGAATGTAAAAGGGAATATTTTGCTTGCACTTTTAATAATTTGGTCTAATTATTTCTCAATAATAAAACATTACAGTATGCCAAGGCACAACATGTCATTGAGTGATTCATTCATGTCCTTCAGGAGGTAGGTAGATTGGGAAGAGAGGAAGGGGAGAAGGGGAGAAAAGAAAGAAAGAAAAAGAAAGGAAGGAAGGAAGGAAGGAAGGAAGGAAGGAAGGAAGGAAGGAAGGAAGGAAGGAAGGAAGGAAGGAAGGAAGGAAGGAAGGAAGGAAGGAAGGGAAAGAAAGAAAGAAAAAGAAAAGAAAGAAAGAAAAAAGAAAGAAAGAAAGAAAGAAAGAAAGAGAAAGAGAAAGAAAGAAAGAAAGAAAGAAAGAAAGAAAGAAAGAAAGAAAGAAAGAAAGAAAGAAAGAAAGAAAGAAAGAAAGAAAAAGAAAGAAAAAACAGAGAGAAAGAGAAAAGAGAATGTGGAGAGAGAGTGGGGAAAATGTGATTAGAAACAATCAGAAATGTACTCAGGCAATGTTGGTCAGTTCCACAGGTGCCAGAGATTTGATATGGGTTATGTCATGGTCAGGTTTTCATTGTTCATGTGACTCCTATTCCAGGTGTCAGGAATTTTTATTTTACATATTTAGAGCATATCTCACTGGCTCTGTTTCCTAAGACTTTTATCCAAAGACTTTATACATTTAAAACTAAAGAACGTGGTGTGAAATAAAGATAATGAACCTATAAAAATAGGATGGATTTTGTTCATCTTTCATAGAGGATCATTTTCTAAGAATATAAACTTAGAGCTTTTAACCACTCTGCAGCATATGCAGGGAGCCCTGAAAATATAAATTAATATAAATGTTTAGCTGATTTTGTTTAAAAAATATTGGTCAAATTTAGATACACATACAGTGCTGCTCTGTTCTTGAGATCCAAATCCTTTTAAAATATACATATATTTTAATTGATTTCAGAGAGAGGAAGGGAGAGGGAGAGAGAGAGAGAAACATCAATGATGAGAGAGTCATTGATCGGCTGCCTCCTGCATGCTCCTTACTGGGGATTGAGCCTGAAACCCAGGCATGTGCCCTGATAGGAATAGAATGGTGATCTCCTGATTCATAGATTGACACCCAACCACCGAGTCACGCCGGCCAGCCCAGATCTTTTTAAAACATATCAAATAAAGATGAAGAGAAATGAAGGCAATATAGAGCATATTTTTATTTTTTTTCTTAAGGAAATGGACAATTGATGCCCCTAAGGAAAAGAAAATGCATTATGTCTGTGGAGAATAGGCTTATGTCAGAGTAAATAAAGATAACTCAGTTGTAGAGAAGATATTGATAAATTCTTACAATAGAAAAGAATACTAGAGCATGCAATATGAGCACAATTTTTCTCTCTGAAATGTTACGTTGCTTTCCACGTACCAGTAATTCAGGTAGAATGTTTTTCAGGGTTTTGTACATTATACTGTGATTATAGTTATAGTGTATTTTTAAAGGACATGCTTGAATCACTAGTAGATACGGTGGCCCATTTTCTGCTAGATTTGAAAATAATTTTATACTTGAGAAGCTGTAGGTAAAGTTTCATACTTATTCAGTATTAAATAAATGAAAACGATAAAAATGAAAAAGTATATATTTTCCTCTAAAAACTTGCCACACAGAAGAAAGACTTTTTTGAAATATGAAGCTAAGCAGAGACCTTGAATCAACTCTTTTGTTTTTTTGTGTTATTTAATTTGACCTCACTAACTTCAGTCACCCGCTCACCCAGAGTAGTGTTTCCAAAATTATGGCCATCAAAGCTAGCCACAGGATATTCCTGTGCCATGAATGTAGTAAGTAGATATTTAAAATGGCATCATTGATTCTCACCTGGCTTTTATGGCCTTGAGAATGGATCTGTGTTACCAGACAGGGGAGCGTAGGATGAATGTGCAGATGCTGGTAGTTGGGCAGATGGTAATTGGCATGTGTGGAAGTCTCCTCTGATTGCTTTAATTTTCTCAGTGAGGTAGAAAGTGCTGAAGTTGGCTGAGAGTGAAGATTTATTAGGTGACTGAGAAGAGAGAAGTTGTGAAATGGTCATTTATGAGTGGGAGACTTCGTAGACTAGAGAGAAACAGTATGATTGAATGGCAGCATTACGAGTCCATAGAGGTAGGAATGAGATATCTGAGTCTGGGAGTTGGAAGAGAAGCCTGGGCTATATATATAAATTTGGTAATTAAGAACCCATCTGATGAGGAGTAAAGTCAGGGAAGATAGTGAAGTAAGTGCCAGGAATCTGTCTCTCCACCTAGAAAACAATTGTACTGGCAGAAACTAAACCACCTGTTTGGAACTTGAGTCTGCTTGAACACTGCAGCACCAGGGGAAAGCTTGGCTGGTAAACTGATGTTAATCTCTGCCCATTTCATCCTTCAGTGCAGTAGTAACTACCCAGTCCCCCCTCCCCGTCCCATGGCAGGCAGCTGTGGAAATGGCAGCCCATGTTTCTTTCTTGGGTTGCTGGAGCCAGGATGGGCAAAAAGGACCTTGTATTTCAAATACCGGGGCTATATATTCTGATTGTATGCTGTTGTTTCTGATCATTTTGGTTCACAAAGAAAGGCAAGTCACTATTGTTTTATCCCTGCCAACTAAAGCAGCTTCTAGGGAATTTATAAGGACAGCACCTGGTTATTTTTTTGACATTAAACAACAGCCACACATACAGGAGATTTAGAAGGCCCCTGGGCTTGCCCAGGGAAAGACTCAGGCTCAGAAAAGAACAAAGGAGACCTTAAGCTTTCCCTGTGATCATGAACAAAAAGGCTTTACAATACTTCTGAAAGTGATCTATAGATTCAACATAATCTGTGTCAAAATTCTAACAGCTTTATCACAGAAATGGAAAAGCCGATATTCAAATTCATACGGAACTGCAAGGGGCTCAGACTAGCCAAAAGAACCTTGAAGAAGAACAACGTTGGAGGACTCATAGCTTATAACAAAGCTATAGTAATAAAAATAGTATGGTACTGGTGATGGACAGACATTTAGACCAGTGAAATGGAGATTTCAGGACTAAACCCTCACATATATGATCAACTGATTTTTGACAAGAATGTCAGGATCATTTAATAGGGAAAATATAGTCTTTTCGAACAAATAGGGCTGGGAAAACTGGATATCCACATGAAAAATAATGAAGTCGGACCTTTACCTTGCACCATATACAAAAATTCATTCACAGTGGATTAAAGAAGAGCTAAATCTATGAATCTCCTAAAAGAAAATATTGAGTAGTATTCCATTGTGTATATAAATTTAATAAAGACATTTAAAGATATTAAGAATATTCTTCATGACATCGTTTGGTGATGACTTCATAGATATAAATCAAAAGCACAGGTAACAGGCCTGGCTAGCATTGCTCAGTGGGTGAGCATCAACCTATGAACTAGGAGGTTATGGTTTGATTCCTGGTTAGGACACATGCCCGAGTTTCAGGCTCAATCCCCAGTAGGGGGCGTGAAGGAGGCAGCCGATCAACGACTCATTGTTGATCTTTCTATCTCTCCCTCCCTCTCCCTTTCTCTCTCTGAAATCAATAAAAACATTAAAAAAATATTAAAAACACAGGCAACAAAAGAAAAAAAAACAAATAGACTTCATTAAAATTTAAAAAAATTGTAAATATCTTTTAAGATAGTATATAATTTGCAATATTTTTTTATTCAGGTTGCTTTTATGCTTCCTTGATAGTATCCTTTGGTGTACAGATTTTAAATTTTAATGAATTTCATTTATCTTATTTTATCTCTTGAAATTTAACCAAAAAACAAGCCAGTTTTTTTCAAATATGTTTTTATTGATTTCAGAGAGAGAGGAAGGAAGAGAGAGAGAGACAGAAAGGTCAGTGATGAGAGAGTCATCCATTAGCTGCCTACTGCACACCCCCTACTGGGGTTTGAGCCCAAAACCCAGGCATGTGCCCTGATTGGGAATTGAACTGTGACCTCATGGTTCATAGATCGACATTCAACCACTGAGCCACCTTGGCTGGGACAAAGAAGCCAATTTTTAAAAAATGGGCAAAGTTCTTAAATAGACATTTCTTCAGTGTAGATCTACAAGTGGCCAATAAGCAGATGAAAAGATGCTCAATATCATTAGTCATTAGGGAAATGAAAATAAAAAAGCACAATGAAATACCACTTCACACCTAATAAAATGGCTATCATAAAAAAACACAACACCCAATAAGTAAGTGTTGACAAGGTTGTGGAGAAACTGGATTCTTACGTTTTGATGGTGGGACTATAAAATGGTGTAGCTGCTGTGGAAAACAGTTTGGTGGTTTCTCAAATGGTTAAATATAGGACTAACATGAACCAGCAATTTCACTTTTAGGTATATATCCAAAATAATTGAATGCAGAGACTCAAACAGATATTTGCACACCAATGGTCATGGCCAAAACAGTGGAGACAAGCCAAGTGTCTATCAACAGATGAACAGATAAACAAAATGTGATATATACACTCAATAGATTATTATTCAGCCATAAAAGGGAATGAAATTTCAATATATGCTGCAATATGAATGGACTTTCATTTTTGTGTGTGAAAAAAAGCCAGAAACAGAGGACAACTGTTGTATAATTCCACTTATATGAGGTGCCTAGAATAGGTGAGTTCATAGTGAGAAAGTAGAATAGAGATTGTCAGGGATTGGGGAAATAGATGGTAGAAAGGGGAATTATTTACTGGATACAAGAGTTTTGTTGGGGATGATGAAAAAGTTTTGGCCATAGATAGTGGTAATGGTTACACAACATTGTGAATGTATTTAATGATACCAAATTACGTTCTTTTAAATGGTAAAAATTATTATTGTGGTATCTTTTATCACAGTAATTAAAAAAAAAGGAACCCATATGAAGTTGGCATTTATGAATTTAAAGTGAATTCAGTAAGTATGGTTAAATACTTTTCTTCAGCCTTGCTGGGGTGATTGACATGCTAATGAATAATTGAGGTAATTTATATAGGAAGGATAATTTCTAATAGGAGGGCACTCTACTATTCATATGAAAAGTAGCTTTAGGAATTTAGAAAACTAAGAAATCAGAGTGAGTTAGAGTTGCTGGAAGGATACCCTGAAATAATTTACTATTTGGATATATAAAAGAAGAGAAAATGAAATGAATTAGTAAGGGGAAAAAGTGACTTAAGTCTTGGATTTTATAATTAGCATATTCCATTATCCTATATTCCAGGGTAATAATGCAGGTTACATTCGAGCAGATGTGAAGTGGTATGGGATTAGGACATGCAAAGGGGTGTAAAGCTGGATTTTAAATGGTCATGAATACTAGGGTGAGGGTTTTGAGTATTTTCCTCTATCTTGTTGGAAGCCAGTGCTGTAAAACAGAGAGGAGATATGATATAATCACTACTTTAGGAAGACAAATGAGCAGCACTACATTGGATTGATTAAAGTGAAGTCAGAAAATATTAAGCAAGAAATTATTTTTCTCATCCTAAATCTAATGCGACTAGCTCTGAGACTTTGGGGAAGTCATTTAACCTCTTTAAGCTTCAGACTTCTCTTCTGTAAAATGAAGAGATTGAATGTTTCATTATAATAGAATAATAGAACCATTAAAAGGACACGTTTCTAGAGCACACTTAGGTTCTGCTGATAAGATACCTTTAGTAAAATATTAATTGAAGGAAAAGAATATATAAAATTTTCTTCAGAATATTATCCAGTACAAAATTCACTTAAAAAGAGATGGAAGTAAATGCAGCAAAATCATAAGGGGTTTTGTATAAGTGGTTTTTTTATTATTATTTTTAACTTTATAATTATAATGAGCATGTACTACATTTTAATGAAAAACAAACAACAAAAGAGTTTTCGATTCTAGAGAAGAACTTGGGTATCTGGGTTACTATAGTACAGGGACCCAAAGTGGGAAGATGGTAATATGTATGCTTGAGAGACCTGAGAGAAAACCTGAGGGCAATTGGCAGGTTTTAGTAATAGGGTCAGAATTTGAATTCTTTATGATTTGCTTTTCCCCCTTCAGTTTCTTTGCCTAAATAGGACCTTTGGAATAAATTTCACCTTATTGGGCATATCTGACGCATTCCAAATCTATGCTCATAAATGCAATCAGGTCTTGACTGGTCTTTGGGATATCAATTACTTTTATCTATTTGACTCAATTAATGCTTTCACAGTGGCTATTCCAAACTTGACTCTGCTTTTAAAATATCGAATTCTCTACTGAATTATTTTTTCTCACTTGTGGTAGAAGTTTCTTAATATAAATGTGCTCAATTTGACCCTTATGCTCTCTCTGTGCTATGTGTAACTATTAATAGTGCCTCATTTACCCGGATAAGTATATCCATTTGGAAAATGAGTTGCATGGTCATAATAACTTTAGGAAACATAGGAAACTTTTGTAGTTGAGTTGGGGGTCCCCAACATCCCTCTCAGGGTTGATGACCCACTAGAACTCCCAGGAATCAGAAAAACAGTTATACTTACAATTGCTATTTATTACAATAAATGATACAGATTAAAATCAGCAGAGGAAAAATGCACTTGAGACGGAGTCCAGCAGAAACTAGGCACAAGTCCCCAGGTAATCTCTCCCAGGACGTCGCATGGATGCACCTTATTTTCCAGCAATCATGTGTGACAGCATGAGAGAAATGTCAGCCAATGAAGCTCGACTGAACAACAGTGCTCAGACTTTTGGGGCCTTATTGGAAATGTGCATTTGAGCACAAAAGACAGGCCTTGTTGGAAATGTGCATTTGAGCAACCCAGACCTTCTGAGTTGACCTTCCCCTACACAGTAGTTAATTCTATTTTCTGAAGCTCTTGCCATATAGCTTCTTACAGTATTTTTATTATTTTCTCAGGGAAGAAAAGAAGGGACTAAAGAAAGTAATTATGAATAGTAAGAGTCTAAGGAGCATCCTGGTTAGGATTAACATGAATTCTTTAATCTGTACAATAAGACCTTTCATGAAGTGTCTTCTACCTGAAGAGACTCCCCTGTGCCTATATTTTCAACTATTTTTTTAAATTAAAAATGTTTAATGTGGACCTTATTGCAGACTTCCCCCATTTCTTTAAATAAATAAGGTATCTATTTTTCTAGTGTCACCACCTGAAATACTGCCCTGAAATTACATTCTTATGTTTCCAGCAGTCTTTTATATAAAGTGAATGTTCTTTTCCCCATTTCGTATTGTTTCTGTATCAAGTTGGTCGATTAGGTAGTTTTTTGAAAATCTCTTCCCCCTTTACATAAATTGCATTCACTCTTTTTCTTCCTATTTCTTCAACCCATCCTTTGCTAGTTTTGCTTTTTTCCTTACCCACTCCCCATTCCATTTAGTTTCTATAAATAAGGAAGATTACATATTTTTAAAATCCTCACACAATAAAGAAGTGCTGGATAAGATATGATAAACATCCTTTGAAATACAGAGCTGAGTTTTCAAGAAATCACGACCTTTTAAGAGGTATCATCTCTTGAGTAAAAAGCAGTTATTAATACTTTGTCTACCTTGTGGAAGATGGGGAGGGAGGTAGTGACATTTTGATAACGACATAGTGGAGAGGATTTAGGTTGGGGCCTAGTGATACATACTATAGAAACTGATCCCTATATGCAAAGCCAGGATTTTCTTTTCTTTTTCTAAATTTATCTTTATTGTTGAAAGTATTACAGGTGTCCCCTTTTTTTTCCCATTGATCCTCTCCACCCTGCATCTCCTCCCCCCTCCCCCCTGCCCAGGCCTTCACTACACTATTGTCTGTGTCCATGGGTTATGCATATATGCATATAAGTTCTTTGATTAATCTCTCCCCACCAACTCCCCCACCCCTGCCTTCCCTCTGAGATTCATGTCTGTTCCATGCTTCTATGTCTCTGGATCTATTTTGTTCATCACTTTATTTTGTTCATTAGATTCCAGATATGAGTGAGATCATGCAAAACTGAATCAGAAAGAATCAAAAAACCTGAATAGGCTAATAACAATGGATGAAGTCAAAGCAGCAATAAAAAAACTCCCAGCAAACAAAAGCCATGGTCCGGATGGCTTCACAGGGGAGCTTTACCAAGCATTTACTTCTTATCACAGGAGTCTCTTTAACATGTCTTGCAATGCTGGTTTGGTGGCAATAAACTCCTTTAGTCCCCACCTCCTCCCTTTTTTGTGTGTGTGTTTTTTTTTTTAAAATCTGGGAAGCTCTTTATTTCACCATCTGTTTTGAATGATAGCCTTGCTGCATAGAGTAGTATTGGTTTCAGATTCCTGCTTTGCATTACCTTGAATACTTTATGCCATTCCCTTCTGGCCTGTAGAGTTTCTGATGAGAAATCTGTGACAGCCTCTATGGGAGCTCCTTTGTAGGTAACAGCTTGCTTTTCTCTTGCTGCCTTTAAGATTCTTTGTCTTGAGTTTTTTGCATTTTAATTATGATGTGTCTGGGCCTGGACCTCTTTGGGTTCTTGCTTAGGACTCTCTGTGCCTCCCGAACTTGTGTACTTTTTCCTTGACCTGGTTAGGGTAGTTTTCTGCCATTATTTCTTCAAACAAATTATCTATCCTTTGCTTATTTCTTCCCCTTCTGGTACTTCTATAACGCAAATATTGTTATGTTTCATGCTAAACTGTCCTGTTTTTTGTTTTTTCTTTTTGGATCTCTGATTGATTTTTTCCTACCCTGTCTTCTAATTCACTTATCCAATCCCAGCTTCCACTAATCTGCTGTTTAGCCCTTCCAGTGTATTCTTTATTTCTGCTATGTCATTCTTTTCTTCATAGTTTCCATATTTTTTTTTCATGCTGTTGAGCATCCTTACAATCATTATTCTGAACTTTGTATCAGATAGATTGCTTATCTCCGTTTCATTTAGCTCTTCTTCTGGAGAATACCTTGTTCTTTCATTTGGGTCTCGTTCTTTTGTCTCCCAATTCTGGATGCCTGTTTGGGTTTATTTCTATGTATTGTGTAGATCTTCTATAACTTCCAGTCTTCTTGGAGAGTCTCTGGTGCAGGCCAATGTGAGACGCTGTTTGTAACTAGCCTTGAGTACCCTGTTTGGAGCTATCAGCGATACACAGCTTGTGGCTCCCTCTGCCAGTGCATTTGAAAAGGACCAAGATGCACACCAAGGTCTGCTTTTCTAAGCCTGGGGTCCAGAAGCAGATCAGGCAGAGACCCAAAGCACCCATAGGTCCGCCTCTTCCTGCAGGTTGTTATTCTTAGTCTCTTAATGAGCCTTAGGCTGTAGACCACAGTCAGGTGTAAACTGCACAGGGTGGGGTGAGAAGTTTTCCAACAGGGTGGGGCAATTGCTTCTCCCCCAGGCAAAAGCTGCTTGGATGATAAAAGTTTGCCTGAGAAAGATGTCCTCTGCAGTATAGGGGAATGACTCAGCACAGGAATCCAGATGGCTCCCCTCTGAACTCTGTTTCCAGAGCCAGCACCCCTGGATGCTCCTCACACAGCTCTAGCCCACTCTGCCAGAGCCCAAGGTGAGTGGCTGCACACGAAACTTTGTGCATTGCCCCTTTAATAGGGTTCCTGCATTTCCAGGCATCTCTCCCTGGCAGACAGAAACCCTGCTGCTTTTGACAGCTAGATGTTATGTGGGCACCTTTCTCAGTTCTGGTGCTCTGGGCTGGGGAGCCTGCGTGGGGTTTAGGCCCCAGAGTCCTCAGTGGGACCCCCCACAGCTGAGATATCCAGAACTGAGATATCCTTCCGGACCTTCAGCTGCTACTTGTGGGAGCCCAGCCAGCTCTCACGCCTCCCCACTTCCTACCAGTCTCTGTGTGGCCCCCTTGGTTATGAGGTGCTCTCCAGCTAGTCTTCAGTTGATTATTCAGGATGGTTTTTCTGTATTTTAGTTGTAATTCCAGTTTGGTCCTGGGAGAGTGTCAGTGTAGCTTCCACTCAGTTTGCCACCATCTTGGAATATTACAGCCAGGATTTCCTAAGGGCCACGCTGTCAGTTAAAGGGTGTCCTGGCAACAGTATATCCAATATGCCAGCAAAACACGAAGCCAAAAACTGTAAGAAAGCATTTTGTTTTTGCCCCAGTTTTTAAAAAAAGTTCTTGAGTACTCATACTCATACATCTGCATTCACTCCAGCTTCGCATTTGTACTGTGCTGCCTTCATGGTTCTGGAAGACTTCAGTGTCGTGGCTGTTGGACAGGCAACCAGCCAAGACTACCTGCCCCACTTGTAAATTTGTATTTTCATTTCTGTGTATTTCCATGTAAAAATTCATTCATCTTGAAGAATTAGAGAGCATGTGAAGTAAAAAATATAGGCTTCATGAAATCCTAAAAGATAGAACATCTCATAAGGAAAGAGATACTTCAAGGCATATACCAGTATGAATTAGAAAGTGATCCCAATAAAGAAGGGAAAGTAAATTTAACATGCCAGCATGGCCGCATAATTGGCAGAGAGAGGTCTCAAATCTGTAAAAAGTTCAAGTTTCAAGGACATGAAAAAAGGCACACTAAGAAACTTGGACAGAAATTAAGTTACATGCCTTATGGTTAAGAGTATGTAGTTAGGAACCTGACAGCATGGATTAGACTCCTGAACTGCCACTTCTAATGGTTGTGGGACTTTGGGCAAATTGCTTAAAAATCTTAACTTGTGACTTATTTGATCCATGGATATAATAAAAATACCTACTATGAGGTTTGAAAGCTCAGCTGAAATGATGTATTACAGCGCATGGGAGATTCTGTGGGTTAGCTAACACCACACCTGTTTCCTACTCCCAGCCCCCTTATCCCTTTCTCTGTCCACTACAGATGCTGAAATAATTGAGGGAAAGAGAAGTGAGAGATGAAATTAGAGACAATATGTGAGAAGTAGGCTGTGGCAGTTACCTTGCCGATATGAGAGAACAGCTGTTAGAATCACATACATTGTGATTCCTACATTGTCAGGCATCTAGAAGCCATCTAACTCAAGATTTCTTGTTGTGTGAGAGAAATAATTAGCCATTTGTTTAAGCCACTAGGCGAGTTTTCTGTTACTTGTGGACAAACTCATTCCTAATTGACAAAAGTGTTTAGTTTCGTGGCTGGCGTAGGCAAGTGCTCGAAGCATGTCTCAAGACTAAGCAAACCTGTTTAGCTAGAGGATAACAGACCTTTAAAAATAGTAACAGTAAAAGTTACAATAGACTTAGTAATGAGAAGATGAAATGTGGTATTTTAGGAGCTTATGAGTTCCCCATTACTGTGATAATTTGAAATATCTTAGAGATGCACAGAATTGAGTCTGCTGTATCCTTTGCCGTACTCATTAAACAAAAGTTTTAAAAGATGGCAACAACGCTTTCAGTATAATTTAAGTCCTTCGGAACCCTTATTTTTATCCCACTAATTGTCATGGATAGCATTATGACTTAGATGACTAGATTATGGATATGAGCTAATCTCACATCTATTAAATCCTGACACAACCATGACCTAGGGCTTTGGTATTTCACATGTGCTCTATGCCTGAAATAAATCTATTTCTCAGTATTTTTCTTTGTGGATAAGGTTTTATCCCTTCTGTTTCTGCCAATAAGAGAACTTACAAGAGAAGTTCAACTAGTAAGTTAGATAATCACATTGCAAGTATATTGTAGAGGAAATCTAACTGGGTAAAGCCTGGAACAAATAATTTCATAGTGCTTTTAGCTATAGAAATCTATGGATATTTGTATGAATATAATTTCAGCCAAGTTGTTATATACAGCTTTATTTTTAAACATTTTTATGGTGTCCTTTAATTTAATACAATAAAGATACAAGTTGATACTTTTTATATGTGACAATGTAACAAAATATATTGAAGGCTTAATGGTAAAGTAATGGTACTGTCTATAATTCTCATGAATATCTCTGTTTCATAACATTTTATTCAGCCACACTCCATCTATCATTATCGAATGACATTCTGTATAAAGAAAACTAAACTTGATGTAAAGGTTATAATGTTACATAGAAATGGGCAATTGGAACATCCAAGAACTTTTAGAGGGAAAGATGAGGTTCTTAAGCCCAAAAGATAAATTAGCTCAAATGACTGTCACAGTCTCATACTACATCTTATGTAGATTAGAAATCCAGATGTTAAGATGAACTCTTCATATTTTCAAACAAGTATTGAATTGCAATGTTATTTTGAGAATGTTCATTTTGTTACTCTTAACAGCTATTTAATTGACTCAGAGAAATATTTTGTAAAGATAAAATCTGCACATATGATATAACCTTCCCCAAGTTTTCTTAACTGATTTTAATCTGGGTTCATTGAACAATATAGTCTCATATAAATTAGTATAAGACTCTTTTATTCATCTAAGATTTTGTAAATTCTAGTGGAACACATTGTGTTTTCCCATAGATATTAAGATAACAGCTTTTCTGACATTTATGACAGTACTAATTTTACTACAGATCTTTCATAAAATTATTTAACAAGAAGTATCAAGATATAATTTATAATTATAGCATAATTGAACAGACTTTTGACTATATGAGATGACTTCATGAAATCAATAAAGAGGAAAAATGAAGGAAAAA
Source organism: Miniopterus natalensis (assembly GCF_054644295.1). Classification (NCBI taxonomy): domain Eukaryota; kingdom Metazoa; phylum Chordata; class Mammalia; order Chiroptera; family Miniopteridae; genus Miniopterus; species Miniopterus natalensis. Next base: position 145,602,604 of record NC_142081.1, read on the forward strand.
ATACCTTTAGTTTTTTAAAATATCTTTTGTACAGAGATTAATACAAAATCTTATAGATTTAAAATGGAATAAAATTAAATATGCTGTAAGTGCTTTTTATGCATGTGAATTTGATTTACTGGACTAATTAAGGACATTTTTCTATACAATTTTATTCTTATTTTGTGCAATGGGCTCTGAAGGAGAAGCTAAGAGTGACTTAAATTTGACTGAAAGCAGACCTTGTTTAGGCCCAAGATTTGAAGTGTTATCACAAGTTCATAAATTACACCATGAGTTTTTGTAAATCTCTTCTTAAATCATTGATAGCTTGTTTTTAGATGGACTTGAACAGGCAATTTTATAAGGAACTATTTCTGGAAGCAACTCAGTATAACTAAGACTAGAAATCTCATTGCCACATTTAAAAGCACTGAATTTCTCTTTCATGTGAAAAATAGATGGTAAGAAGGAAAAGGAATTTACTGTAGTCTTGCATTTGAACCTATAATTAGTTTTAATTTTCTGAATGCACTAATAATCAGCTCAATCAAAATTATTGAATTATTAAAATTAAAAATGAACTATTTTATAAACATTTAATAAAATTAAAACTGTGTAAATTTAATATACATAAATAAAAGGATGCTATCATCCTTCTGCTCTTATCTATCCCCTCAACAATTAGAGAACAATTTGCTTTCAAGGTAAGGCCACATAATAATTATCCATGTGCTTATTTTTGTTACAGCTTATCCTGTACTACTTAGAGCAGTACATATTACATAGTCTGAGTAGTGTGGATAAATTGTCAAGTTTACTCTACAGGGAATAACGTGACAGAAAAATAAAAAGAAGAATACCATCACCTCAGAAGCCATTTTTTGTTGAACAATTAGCTTTAATTATATTCTTGTAACTCACCTTGATCCTTAGTGAGTATGAATTATTAACATTTAATTATGAATGGCAAAAACCAAACACACAAACACTGTGAACAGCAAGAATTTCCCAAATAAAACTAAATGTATGTAATCCCAATGACAAGGGTGGAGGTGCAGAGGTAGGTGAGGCAGCTGAGGTCTGGCAGTTGCCGTTACTGGGAGGAGCACAAAGCCACAAACCCACCAGCTGGCCTCTCCCAGTTCACCCTATCCCACTCATTGGGCTGCACTGCCAGCAGTGTCTGGTTGTAGGGGGCAGTGCTGGGATTTCATGGGCTTGGAACCCCATCGTCAACCATGGAGGTTGTGCCCTGAGACTAAGGTGACTTGGTCACAGATGAAACACACACCTTCTCTGAAAATACAGGTCATTTTGCCCCACAGAGATCAGAGAAACCGTAGCAGTGCAAGAGAAACTAAAAAACTTCTGCTTGAGTGCCACCTACTGAAAAACAAAAGACTTCCTCTATCAATCTACTAAATGGAGAAGTGTCACTCTTAAAAAGAAAAAAGCAGATTTCATTCCCATACATGCCTAGGCAAAGAAAGAATCCATTAAATACCATGAATGACCAGTGTAACAAAGCAGCCTAGAACTTCCCAAACCTATGGAAAGAGCTGGATCCTTGAATCCAAGAAGCAAACAAAACACCTAATTATGTCAATCCAAAAACACCTTCTCCAAGGCACATTATATTAAAACTATCAAAAATTAATGACAATGAAAGAAATCTCAAGGCAGCCAAGGAAAAGGAGACAATAGCATATAAAGAAAATCCCATTAGATTATCATTGGATTTCTCAGCAGAAACCCTACAAGTTATGAGAGAGTGGAATCAAATATGCAAACTACTGAAAGAGAAAAATTACCAGCCAAGAATAATATATCCAGCAAAGTTATCCTTTAGAAATGAAGGAAAAATAAAGACTCTTTCAGAAATATAGAAGCTGAGGGAATATACCACCTCAAGACCTTCATTACAGGACATACTGAAGGGGCTTATTCTACATGAAATAAAAAAAACCAAAAGGATACAAAACTATGAATAAGGTGACTGACAGACAGACAGAAGCAGGAAATTGCAACTCTTTTTACAAAATAGGGTATTACACACTTAAATGTAACATAAAAGTTAAAGGAGGTAAAACAGAAAGAGGGAGAGGGAGAGGGAGAGAGAGGGAGAGAGAGAGGACAATAGCTACTGCAATTTGAAAATGAACTGATAGCATAAATAGGGGTAATTTGTGACCAAAAAAAAAAACCAAAAAAAAAAACCACTATAAAAGGGGAAGAGGTAAAGGTCTGAAATTGCAAAGGGAAATGGAGATAAGATGCATTCAGAAGAAAAAGGACTAGTGTGTATATGAAACTTTCTTTTGTATAAATCTAATGGTAACCACACACACAAAATCCAGAAATGAGACACATAACATAAAGAAAACAGATGAAAAAAATCATAGAATACCACTAAACTAAAACAACAGACACAAACACAAGGGAAAAGAAACAATGGAGACACAGAGCTACCAAAAAACAAAAGATAAATGGCTATAGGAAATCCTCATACATCAATAATCACTTTAAATGTAAGTGGACTGAACTCACCAATCAAAAGGCACAGAGTAGCAGATTGGATCAAAAAACAATTATGCAATTATATGCTGCATTCAGGAGACACATTTCAGCTGCAAGGACCAATATAGACTCAAAATGATAGGATGTAAAATGATTCCCCAAGTAAATGGCATCTAGAGAAAAGCAGTGTAGCTATACTTATATCTGACTAAATAGATTTCAAGACAAAAAAGGTAACACACACAGATGGACATTTTATAATGATAAAGAACACAAAACATCCAGAAGACATAACACTTATCAACGTATATGCATCCATTCAGAGAGCACCAAAATATATAAAGCAACTGCTAAGAGAAATAAAGGAAGAAACTGACAAAAACACAATTATAGTAGGGTACCTAAATACCTCCATTGACAGCTACGAACAGATCTTCCTAACAAAATATCAGTAAGAAAATATTGACCTTCAATGACACATTAGATTAAATGGACATAACCGACATTTACAGAGCTGTTCATCCCAGAACATCAGATTATACATTCTTCTCTAGTGCACATGGAACATTTTCAAGGATAGACCATATGTTGGGACACAAAACTAGCCTCAACAAATTTAAGAAGATTGAAATCATACCAAGGATATTATCTGACCATAATGCTTTGTAATTGGAAATCAACTGCATAAAGAAAATGGGAAAAACCAAAAATATGTGGAAATTAAATAATGTGCTACTAAGGAACAACTGGGTCAAAGAAGAAATAAAAGGAGAGATCAAAAGATTCATAAAGACTAGAGAGAATGACAATACAACCTATCAAAACTTTTGGGATGCAGCAAAAGCAGTAATAAGAGGGAAAGTTTATATCATTACAGGCCTATCTCAAGAAACAAGAACAATACCAAATAAACAACCTAATATCACATTTTAAAGAACTAGAAAAACAAGAATAAATTCAGTCCAAAGCCAGTAGAAGGAAAAAAATAAAATTAGAGAAGAATTAAATGAAATAGAGAACAAAAATATAATACAAAAAATTATGCAACAAAGAGCTGGTTCTTTGAAAAGATTAATAAAATCGACAAACCTCTGTCTAGACTCACTAAGGCAAATAGGGAAAAGATGCAAACAAAATCAGAAATGGAAGAGACATTTCAACAGATACCACAGATATACAAAGGATCAAATGAGAATACTGTGAAAGATTATATGCCACCAAGTTCAATAACCTAGAAGAAATGAACAAGTTCTTAAAAATATATAACCTTCCTAGACTGAATCACAAAGAAATGGAAAATTTAAATAGACTGATCAACAGTGAGGAAATTGAAACCATCGTTAAAACCTCCCAAAAAGCAAAAGTCCAGGACCAGATAGCTTCACTAGTGAATTCTATCAAACATTCAAAAAGATTTAATACTATCCCTCTCAAACTCTTCTAAAAACTCGAAAAAGAGGCAATACTTCCCTAACACATTTTATGAGGCCAACTTAATTCTGATACCAAAACCTGGAAAGGATAACACATAAAAGGAAAACTACAGTCCAATATCCCTGATGAATACAGATGCATAAATCCTAAACAAAATACTAGAGCATACTAGAGCAAATCAAATACAATACATTAAATATAACACATTACAAAGAAGTGGGGTTCATTCCAGGGGCACAAGGATGGTCAACATACACAAATCAATCAGAGTGATACACCACATTAACAAAATAAAGGATAAAAATCTTAGGATAGAGTAACAAGTATACCAGAAGGAGAAAAGAGGGAGAAGAAGCAAAGAGCAGAAAAAGCATTTGACAAGATACAACATCCATTTATGATTAAAACACTCAATTAACTGGGTACAGAAGGAAAATATCTCAACATAAAGGCGATACATGACAAACCCTCACCTAATATACTCAATGGTGAAAAACCAAAAACTTTCCCTCTGAGAAAGAAGACAAGAACACCCAATCTCACCACTGTTATTCAACATAGTACTAAAAGTCCAAGCCAGAGAAACCAGGCAAGATAAAGAAATAAAAGGCATCCAAATTGGGAATGAAGAAGTAAAATTGTCACTTTTTGCAGCTGACATGATTCTTTATATAAAAAATCCTAAAGACTCCACCAAAAAAAAATTAGAAACCATAAACAAATACAGTAACGTTGAAAGGTACAAAATCAGTTACAAAAATCTATAGTGTTCCTTTATACTAACAATGAAATTTCAGTAAAATAAATGAAAAAAACAACAACAAATAAGAAAAAACACAATTCCTTTTGCAATTGTAACATAAAGAATAAACTACCTGGGAATAAATTTAACAAAAAATGTGAAGGACCTATACACTGAAAACTACAAGTAATTAATTATTAAAAGAAAGTGAAGAAGACACAAAGATATGGAAAGATATTCTGTGTTCACAGTTGGAAAAATCAACATAGTTAAAGTGGCCATATTACCAAAAGCATATAGAGATTTATTGCACTCATTATAAAGAGCCCAGTGGCATTTTTAAAAAGCAATAGAACAAAAAAATATCAGATTTGTATGGAACCACAAAAGACCCCACATAGCCAAAGAAATTCTGAGAAAAAAGAACAAAGTTGGAGGTATCACATTCTTTAACTTCAAATTATACTACAAAGCAACAGTAATCAAAACAGCATGGTACTGGCAGAAAATCAGACTCACAGACTAATGGAACAGAAACAAGAGCCCAGAAATAGACCTCCAAATATGTGAGCAAATGATTTTCAACAAAGAAGCCAAGAACATACAATGGAAAAAAGAAAGCCTCTTCAATAAATGGTCATGGAAAAATTGGAATACTACATGCAAAAATATGAAACTAGACTGCTATTTGTCACCATACACAAAAATTAACTCAAAATGGAACAAAAACCTAAATATAAGACCTGAAACAATAAATTACAATAGAAGAAAACATAGGTACTAAACTTACAGACTTTGGTCTTAGAGAGTATTTTATGAACTTGACCTCAAAGGCAAGGGAAGTAAAGGCAAAATTAATGAATAGGAGTATCTCTAACTAAAAGCCTTCTGCACAGCAAATGAAACTGTCAACAAAACGAAAAGGCAACCAAATGAATGCGAGAAGATATTTGCAAACAACAGTTCTCACAAGGGGTTAATATCCAAAATATATAAAGAACTCATACAACTCAACAAAAAAACCCCAAACAATCCCATTAAAAATGGGCAGAGGACATGAACAGACACACACAAATGACCAACAGATATATGAAAAGATGCTAAACTTTACTAGCTATTAGGGGAATGAAAATCAAAACTACAATGAGATACCACCTCACACCTGTTAGAATGTCTATTATCAACAAGGCGAACAAGTATTGGTGAGGTTGTGGAGAAAGAGGAAACTTCATTTACTGCTGGTGGGAATATAAACTGCTACAGTCACTATGGAAAACAGTATGGAGTTTCCTCAAAAAGACAGACCCAGCAACCCTTCTTGTGGGTATCTTCCTGAAAAATTTGAAAACATTAATTTGTAAAGATATAGGTACCCCTATATTCATTGCAGCATTATTCACAGTGTCCATGACATGGAAACAACCAAAGTGTTCTTTAATAGTTGGGTAATGAAGATGTGGTACATACAGGGTGTCCCCCAAAAATGTATACATGCTTTAACAGCTGATGGCTCAATTGACTTTTTTTCTTTTCAGATTTAACCCACTGGAATTAATAAGTATTCAAAGTGTATATACATTTTTTGGGGATATCTTGTATATACAGTGGAATACTACTTAGCCATAAGAAAAGATGAAATACTGCCATTTGAAACAAGATGGATGGATCTTGAGTATATCATGCTAAACAAAATAAGTCAGATGGAGAAAGTCAACAACCACATGATTTCACTAATAAGTGGGATATAAAACTGAAAGCAATAAATGAACAAACAAAATAAAACTTACAGGCATAAACAACAGTATGGTGGTTACCAGAGGGAAGGAGTTATGGGAGGAGGTAGTAAAGGGTTAAAGGAGGTCAAATATGTGGTGATGGAAATAGATTTGACTTTTGGTGATGAACACATAACGCAATATACAGATGATGTATTACATAATTGTGTACTTGAAACTTACATTATTAGCTAGTGTCACCCCAATAAATTTAATAAAAATAATTAAAAATGTTAATAAATTGGTGATCTCTTGGTGGAAGAATTACATTCAATTTTTATTTTGTGCTTTCTTCAGTCAGTATTTTCTAAAAATTCTAAAATATACAAATATTACTTTTAAAAAAAGAATTTAAGCCCAATAGGTATGCACAGTCTTTGAATACAGGTTCTATTATGGATAGAAATCATAGCAGAAATACATTTTCCCTTCTCACAGTCCCAAAACTAGATTTCATTTATTGATAAATGCTTTGAAATTTTACACTCCATTCTCTCTGAAGGTGATTTTGCATTCTTAACCACCGCTCCAGAAATTGTATGTCTCTGTAATAGGCATCCTAATAAAAGTGTATAAACACATACACATAAATACACACCTCATTCCTCCTTAGCTTTTCTTTTAGCATCTGATCCCATAAATTTTTAATCACTTCTTTAAAGCTTCCTTTTATTACATTTTCCATAATTACAAGACATCAGATATTCTTTACTTTGCAACTTTCAGCAGATTTAATGACATTATGTATGGAATTCTGTTAGGTTTGGTTAAAAAAATGGAATAGGCACTATAACTAATACTATAAACAAAAAGGTGCTATAAAATTTCTAGATTATCAGGTCAAAAATTTTAATTCTCAAATTATATTATTGAAAATAAATGTGTTTTTTTGCTGAAGTCATCAGCTAATGCATCGAAAACCTTCCAAATAGTTAATGATAATTCAGTGCAGAAATAAAATCAAGATCACACTTTTCCACCTCCCTTCTTATTCCAAATCCCTGGAAATGACAGGAAAAAATGAAAATGTATAACAGTGCTGGAAAGTAAGAGAGGATCCCATTGGTGAACAAAAACTTTTAATGAAGCCCTAAGAGACAGAAAGCAGATATAACTGGCTGAGGGAAAAGCCACAGCAGAAACAACACAGGAAAGAGCTGCTGTGATACTTGAATGCTCAGAAAAGATGGATACTAGGTGAACTGATCCCCTTCCCCCGGCCCAAAGACCCTCTCCTCGATCTTGTCAGACAGAGGACAGGAGAGGCATTTGCTCCAGGTTGTAAAAGTGAGTTTGAACAGGTAAGCTGGAGAGACAGGGCAGTGCCCTTTAGGAATGGTGTCACCCAGTATTCCTCATCCAGTAACACATCTTGTTCCCCCTCCCCAACTTTGGGGACTAACTTCAGACAAATACAGGACCCAAACCAAGAATTGCCAAATATGTGAGGGAACCAGTATCACAAAAGAAATGTACTAAACTTCATCAACAGAACTAATACCTGAGAAAAAATGCTTAATGGAGCAAAAAAAAGGCTTAAATAAAAATTAATATTCTCAGAATGATATAACATATAAAAAAGAACAGGTATCACAACAAAGCAATTTTAGATCTTAGATTAAAAGAAAACTCATCCTGCCTGTGTGGTTCAATGGTTAGAGCCCCAGCCCACGCACTGAAGGGTTTTGGGTTCGATTCCTGGTCAAAGGCTTGTGCCTGGGTTTAGGGTTCATCCCACACCCCCGGTTAGGATGCATGTGGGAGGCAACCAGTGGATGTGTCTCTCTCACGTTGATGTTTCTTTCTCTCTCTCCCCCTCCCTTCTTCCCTCCCACTCTCTGAAAAGCTATGGAAAAGGTATCCTCAGGTGAGGATTAACAACAACAACAATAAATAAATAAAAATAAATAAAACTCAGTATGTGTGTTGAATGATCGAGTGGAAACGATTCAAGAGCATGTTAATAAAGCTGGACGATCACACTGACTACCCTAAATGCAGTGCAACAGAATGAATGGGTGGGAAAATGAAATAAAAGTTAAGATTAGATAGAAAGTCCCAGGAAATCTTGCATCCATCAAATGGAATTCCAAGGAGAAGAGAGAGGAGGACTGAGAAAAACAGACAATAAAAGTAACGATAGGAAATCATTTCAAAACACCCAAAGACACGAGTCTTCAGATTTAAAAGGACAACTGAAAATTGAGCAATATGAAAAACCACCATAGATATCCTATTATAAAATATTAAAGGATAATAACATCATGAAGGCTTTCAGAGAAGAAAAATGTCTGCAAAGGAGAAAGAATCTGATTGACATTAGATTTTATTACTGCAATGCTGAATGCAAGAAGTCAACAGAGCAAATTTTCAAAGGAGCAAGTAAAAATAAATTTAGTCAAATTTAAATTTGAATCAATCTAAAAAAACCTAAAATATTCGCTAATAACAGGATAATTAAATGAGACATAGGATATCCATCGTATGTAACATTATTCAGCAGTTAAATATAATGCCATCTCTAAGACATATTGTTAGGGAAAAAAGCAAGTTACAGGAATATATACATACATACATATATTATACTGATATATACATGTATATCAGTCATGGCTCAAGCAGAGACACACAATCAGTAGGAAATATACATCAAGAGCTTCACTGAAAAGAGCTGGTTTAGGCAATTGTCAGGGTTGGCTAGGCAAGTCTGAAAATCATAGGGCAGACCATTAGGAAGGGAACAGTTTAAAACTGTCAGACACAAACAACTTACAATCCCCCACCAGACAACTTTTAAAAATAATTTTTGTTTTTCAGTTACAGTTGGCGTACAATATTGTAGTTTCAGGTGTGCAACACAGCGATTAGACATTGTATAACTTATAAGGTGATCACCCCAATAAATTTAGTACCCTGACAGCATACACAGTTATTACAGTATTAAAGACTATATTCTCTATGCTGTACTTTACATCCCCATGACTACTTTGTAACTACCAATTTGTATGACTTAATCCCTTTCCCTATTTCACCCTTCCCCTTAACCTCCCTCCCATCTGGCAAACCATCAAAATGTCCTCTGTATCTGTGAGTCTGTTTCTGCTTTGTTTGCTTGTTTTTGTTTAGTTTTAGATTCTACACATAAAAGAAATTATATGGTATGTGTCTTCTGTTTGACTTATTTCACTTAGCATAATGCCCTCTAGGTCCATCCATGTTGTTACAAATGGCAAGATTTCATTCTTTTTTGATGGCTGAGTCATATTCTATTGTATATATGCACCACTTCTTTATCCGTTCATCTACTGATGGACATTTGGGTTGCTTCAGTATCTTGGCTATTGTAGATAATTCTGCAATGAACATATGGATGCACATGTCTTTTTGAATCAGTGTTTTGAGTTTCATCAGAAAAACACCCGGAAGTGGAATTGCTGGGTCATTCTTTGTCTCTTATTATAACCTTTGTTTTAAATTCTATTTTGTCTGGTATTAGTATTGCTACCCAGGTTGGGTTTTTCTCCTGTTTCCACTTTCATGAAATATCTTCTTCCGTCCCTTTACTTTCAGTTAGTGTATGTTTTTTCAATCTGAAGTGAGTCTATTATAGACAGCATGTGCAAGGGTCTTGTTTTCTTATCAATTCATCCACCATGCCACTTGACAGGAGCATTTAATCCATTTAAAGTAACTTTTGATATGTAGTTATTTCCATTTTATTATTTATATTTTTTTCCTTCTTTTTAAAGGAGACCCTTTAACATTTCTTGTAATACTGATTTGGTGGGGATGAACTCCTTTAGATTTTTTCTTGTCTGGGAAGTTCTTTATCTGTCCTTTGATTCTAAATAATAGCTTTGCTGGGTAATCTTGGTTGTAGGTCCTTGCTTTTCAGAACTTTGAATATTTCATGCCAATCCCTTCTAGCCTGAAATGTTTGTTTAGAAATCAGCTGACAGTTTTATGGGAGCTCCTTTGTAGGTAACTAACTGTTCTTCTCTTGCTGCTTTTAAGATTAAGATTCTCTTTGTCATTTTCATTATGATGTGTCTTGGCGTGGGCCTCTCTGGATTCATCTTGTTTGAGACTCTCTGCACTTCCTGGATTTGTGTGTCTTTTTCCTTCTCCAGGTTAAAGAAGTTTTCAGCCATTATTTCTTCAAATAGGTTCCCAATCTCTTGCTCTCTCTCTTCTCCTCTGGTACCTCTATGATGTGGATATTGGTACGCTTGAAGTTGTCCCAGAGGCTCCCTACACTATCCTCATTGTTTTGGATTCTTTTCTTTCTGCTTTATTGATTGGCTGTTTTTGGCTTCCTTATATTCCAAATTGATGATTTGATTCTTGGCTTCACTTACTCTACTGTTGATTGCCTGTAAATTATTCTTTATTTCAGTTAGTGTATCCTTCATTTCTGACTGGTTCTTTTTTATGCTGTTGAGGTCCTCCCTAGTTCCCTGAGCATCCTTATAACCAGCGTTTTCAACTCTGCACATTTTGTTTAGTTCTTTTTCTGGAGTTTTCTTCTATTCTTTTATTTGGGCCATGTTTTTTTGTCTCCTCATTTTGGCCACCTCCCTCTGTTTGTTTCTATATATTAGGTAGAGCTGTTATGTCTTCTAGGCTTGGTAGCATGGCCTAATGTAGTAAGTGTCCAGTGGCACAGCCTCCCTAATTACCCCAGCTGGGCATTTGAGGTATGCCCTCCATGTGGGCTATATACCCTTCTGTTGTAATTGAGTCTTCATTGCTATTGGCATGTCAATGGGAGGGATTTACTCAGGCTGATCAGCTGCGAGAACTGTCTGTTACCACTGACCACCGACCTCCGACCACCTTGGAGGATCAGCTGTGTAGGGGGCCCACCACACAGAGAAAGACTTACTTCAGCAGGGCTCTGGTACCCACTGAGTTCACCCCTTGAGTGAGTCACTTGTGGAGGTGGTTGGGTGGTGCTTCAACATGGTCTGAAGCTGTCCACTGGGTACACTGGCTCTTGGGCCTCCCAGGTTTGCAGGCCAAGGTCAGCCACCACCTGTGTTCTGCCTTGGGCCATGAGGCATAAGTTACAAAGTGATCTGCAGATGGCTGCTACTTGTGCTGGGCTTGGAGGGTAAGGCAAGGCCAAGCTGTAAACCAGTTCTTGCTGCTGCTAGTGCCAGGCCCGGGGCCATTTAGAAAGAGATATGGGCCTCACTGGGGCCAGATGCTGCTTGTTTGAGAGATTTTTGGAAAATGTGAAGCATGAGCCAAGACAGGCCATTTCTATGGTAAAACCACTAGAAATAGCTTGGGTGGGCCCAAAAGTTGGGTGGGGCAGGGTCTCAAAATCAGCTGGGTGGGGCAAACAGTATGAGCCAGGTTGAAGGAGACTCAGATATGGCACTGGTCTGTTGGCTCTGTGAAGGCAGGGCTCACCAAAGGAACAACGGCCTCTGCCAGCACTTCTGTCTGGGAGGAAGGTGCCCCTCCAGCTCTCACCCTGATGCCAGACAGTTCTGTTCTTCCCCATATGTCTCTGACGCCTCTCAAGCTGCTGTCCAGTGCTGGAGCTCAGAGGGAGTGAGTCTGAATGTCTGCACATGGGCCCTTTAACAGGAACTGCCTGGGACTCCAGTAGCCTCAGCGTCCTTCAGCCTCAATCCCCACTGGTTTTTATAGCCAGAAGTTGTGGGGACTTCTCTTCCTGGCACTGGAACCCTGGGCTGGGGGTCCTGGTGTGGGGCTGGTACCCCTCGCTCCTCAGGGGGAACTTCCACAGCCGAGATAACCCTCTTGATTTTTATTGGCCATACATGGGTGTGGGACCAGCAGATTCCAGGATTCTTACCTGTGTCTCTGCCCCTCCTACCAGTTTCGATGTGGCTTCTTCTTTAATTTCATAGTTGTAGGACTTCCATTCAGCTCAGTTTCAGGTGGTTCTGAATGATGGTTGTTCTGTAGTTTAGTTGTAATTTTGATGTGGTTGTGGGAGGAGGCGAGCACCGCATTTACCTACGCTGCCATCCTGGCCAGACAGGTGAATATTTTCTAATCTTGGAATAAGCAAACATTTCCTAGAGAAGGCACAGAAAGCACTAACCAAAAAAATAAAATGAAATAAACTGGATTTCAAAACTTTAAAAACTTCAGTTCATTATAATACCATTAAGAAAACACAGACTGGGAGAATAAACAGAACTTTTACATCATAATACATATAGGAAGTACAATAAAAATAATATTCCATTTATGATATAACATATAAAATACTTCAATTCCAGGCATGAAGTTCTAATAATAAAATAAAAGGGAAAAATAACTAGAAATTTATTCTTTATACTTCATTGTATAGATCATAATAAAAAGGACAACACTTTCTAATTTAGTAAAGATATTTTAATGAAAGACTAATTTTTCTCAGGATATTTTAAATAACATTTTAAAATGGGATTTTCAAGTTTTAAATAACATTTTAAAATGGGATTTTTTTGCTTTTAGTTTATTGACTTCTGTTAATAGTGCATTTTTTATCAGATTGAGTTGGGGCAATCAGGAAGTCTATAACTGGCCTTTGATTTGCTAGTGGATATTCAAACAAACCTTCAAAATAAGGTTAGGAATACTGGAATAAAAATTAGACCATGGATAGTCCCAAATACCATAACAAGAAACATAATCTTAAAAAAGGTCCTGAAGATGTATGCTTTAGCTGCAGATAAAACACACACCCCTATTACTGTTGAAATTGCACTTTGTAACACAGGGTAGCCTAGCATATACAATGCCTCAATTGCTTTTTGGTTTACTGAGGGCTCAGAACTGGAAACAAATGCATAAGAAATGTGTGCAGAGAAATCAAACGAAAACCCGATACAAATGACAAGATTAATCATGGATATGGAATCAAGATTGATGTTCCAGAATGCCATGAAACCTGTTACTCCTACAATAACAGAAGTAATAGCAAAAGTTACCCACAAGGAACACAGTGGATTAGGGATTAACAGTAAGGAAACAATGAACATAGCTGCTGATGCAACGATGACATTTCGAATAGTGTTTTCTATTATTGCAGTATACTGATCAAAATATATGAATGCCTGGTTATATACCATGAGGGGAATTTCACACTTTTCGGCCAAGTCTCGTAACTGGATTAACATCTTCTTCTTATGGGTTGAAGTAGGAATACCTATGGTCTGAATGAAGGCCCGGGAAGAAATGATTTCATGTGATGATGACATATTAATATCATACTTAAAAAGTGGGAAATCCACAAAAAAGCTGGAAATGCTGGTTATAAAAGTATTCTTATCATTTATATCTTGTCTTTGACGTTCCATATATTCCACATATTCTCGTAACCAAGACTCTGTAAGATTATTATGTACATAGTGGTTGTTTTCAAAATCTGCCAGACATTTTTCCAATTTTTGCCTAGCATCTTTATCCCAGTAGTTAAGAGTTTCAGTAACAATAACCATCACCTTGGGACCATATTCTGGAAAATACTCTTCTTCTACATCAAAATATGGTGAAATGTAGGAATTGTCACTTGCCAAATTCCGAAGGTCTAAACCTTCCTCCACTTTGAGACACCCACATATACTACTTATGAGGTATATAATGTACAGAAGCACTACAAAATACTTGGTCTTAGTGCTTGTGAGAAAAGGGCCAAAATAGTCTCTAAAGAACAAATTCATTGGATGAACATCAGCTTCCTCTTCATCTGGGAGAGAATTAAATGGGAGACAGCAGCACCTTTTTAATGAGGAACATTTAGGGGAAAGGGTATCTGTCTTTTTTAACCAATGTAGACAGACTAATTCTCTTTTACCATCCAGGGCCATAAACGCTCCAAAACAGGTGATGTTGTAAATATAACAAAAGAGCAGGGTTGTTCCTGTATAAATGCAAAAGTACTGTATAGACCTGAAAGAGGTCATAATCCCTGTATAGAAAGCCAGGATGTTAGTGAGAGTGGTGATTGTAATGGACACTGCCACTTTTGAATAGACACTGCACATACGCTGTTTTATGCTATCCACGAGTTTGGTCTTCTGCCAGCCAGAAATCATGATAAATATGTCATCAACCCCAACACCTGTTAAAAAAAAAAAAAAAGGAACAGAATCTTTATAAATATTAATATCCATTAAAAAAATTAAACAGATTGCCCTGGCCGGTGGGGCTCAGTTGGTTGAGCATCATGCCCTGCACTGAGAGGTCACCGGTTCCATTCCCAGTTATGGCACATGCCTGGGTTGTGGGCTCGATCCCCAGTAGGGGGTGTGCAGGAGGCAGTGGATGGAAGTTGTGCTCTCACATTGATGTTTCTCTCTCTCCGTTCCTCTCTCTCAAAATACCAATAAAAATATATTTTAAAAAATTAAACAGATCAATTTAAACTCTTTTCTTGGTCCATTTCTTAAAGTCTTATTTATCTTGCTCAATCTGTGCTTTGATGCTACTTTCTCTGATTCTTTTTTTTTTTTTTTTAAGTGTATCTTTATTGATTTGAGAGAAGGAGAGGGAGAGAGAGAGAGAGAAACATCAGTGATGAGAGAGTCACTGATCAGCTGCCTCCTGCACTCCCCCAACTGGGTATCGAGCCCGCAACCCGGGCATGTGCCCTGACTGGGAATCGAACCTTGATCACCTGGATCCTAGGTCGACGCTCAACCGCTAAGCCACGCCCAGCCAGGCATCTGATTCTTTCTTTTGTTGCCTCTGAACCCATAATAGAATTCATCACTCCCTCTGTAATAACTCTGTGCTTCGTACATGCTCCTGTTCTTCACATGTAGCACAGGATATTCTACTCTTAGTCGGCATTTAGGGTGTTTCAGTGATGAATAGGGAAATCTGGTTGACTGGTTGTTAGTCAAAGCAGTGTTAGCAATGCTTCTTTGATTCTGCCAGGATACCAGAGAAACTGTTTTTTCTCAAGCCATTTCACACTAATGCACAAACACAATGAGCCAATATTCTGTTGCTTAAAATATAAGCTGGACTTAGACGTGTCCTACAGTAAGCATCTAGCTATCAATGTGGTATGATGTGAGAGGCACCATATAGTTTATAGACATATACACACAGTTTTCCTGCTGGGCTGTTTTTGATAGCCAGAATGTTATCATTCAAACTTCACTTGCCCAGTTTAAGGCCTTATCTCATTAAAATGAAAGTATCCTTGATATCAGAAATATGTCCCAAAGTAAATCTCAAGGGTCCTTTAAATATTAACGCCTACTAGGTAATTAGTTGTTTCCCACAATGACATTTCATGATTGGTTTGGAATAAAGCAGACTTTGAAACCATACTAAAGACTGGGAATAGAGGACTACAAAGAAGAAAGGGGATTAGAAAGAACAACATGAACATGTTGCAGATAAATTCTACCTCCTCAAGCTTTCTAATAGAGCTGATACTACTTTCACTCATGGACATATTTGTTTCTGTGTGTACTGATAGAATCAATACTTGGAACTGAAATGCTGATCTTAATTTAAATTTTGGGAGATTATGGATTGCATGAGAGGGTACTGGGGATTGCAACTTTAAATTGATGTTCTATGGGTATAATCAAGGTAGAAGGATCTAAAGTAAAAATCAAAAGTACTAAGAATCAAGAATGAACTCACTGATATTTATTAGGTATTTAAAAACTGGTTTTGCCCTAGCTAGTTTTGCTCAGTGGTTAGAGCATCAGCCTGCAGACTGAAGGGTCCTGGGATCAATTCCGACCAAGGGCACGTACCTCGGTTGCAGGCTCAATCCCTGGCCCCAGTCGGGAGTGTGCAGGAGGCAACCAATCGATGTGTCCCTACCACATCGATGTTTCTCTATCTTCCACTCTCTCTGAAAAGCAATGAAAAAAATATCCTCAGGTGAGGATTAAAAAACAAAACTGGTTTTATCATTTATAGAACACTGTTAAGAAATTATCCACATGCAGTTCTTGAGTTGCTGCAATCACAAACACACACACACACATATACACTCACACTCCTATGTACGCACAGACTACAAAAACGGTTTATATTAAATCAGTTATACACACTTTAGTTATTTATAGTTGTGGGGAAGACTGAATGATTAAATGTGTGTATGAGGAAGGTGTGCCCTGAAGGGCTAGAACAAATAAACTGACATCCAGTATACAGGTGACCCACTATCTCCCCCAGGAAACCAAATATTATTTCTTCCAAGTTGTTTACTTTCCAAAATATAAAAACTTTTGTTTTCTCATGCTTATTCTAAAATAAATTCTGAAATTAAAGAAAAATACAAACAAGAATTTAAATGGCTCTAATTCCACCCTCTGGGGATAATTCTGGTTAACATTTTGATGTTTATCCATTCAGAATTTGCTCTATAAAAACATATAGATATAACTGGACCACTCTATTTCAAACATCGTATTTCATAACCAGTATTTTTCCATTTAATAGTATTTATCTACTTTTTAAAGATGGAAAGTGATTCCAAAATTTTAATATGCGATATATATATATATATATATATATATACTTATATATTAAAATATATCTTTATTGATTTCAGAGAGAGGAATGGAGAGGAAGAGAGACAGAAACATCAATGGTGAGAGAGACGTCATTGATTGGCTGCCTCCCGCATGCCCCCGATGGGGGATTGAGCTCGCAACACGGGCATGTGCCCTGACCGGGAATCGAACCCCAATCTCCTGGATCCTAGGTTGACGCTCAACCACTGTGCCACGCCCAGCCAGGCAATTTGCTATATTTTAATTGACCAATCCCATGTTCATATATGGGATAGGTTGTTTCAATATTTTCCTAACCCTAAATCACACCAAAACAAACATACTTGTTCTAGTTTTTGAACACTTGTCTAACTAATAGGAAAAATTCCTAGCAGTGCAATTAGTAGGTCAAAGGTATTCCCTTTTCAATTTTTAAGTCTTTTGGTTTGTTGAAAAGTTGTACTAAAAGAAAGTGTGTACTAGTTTAAAATTTTCCTCCATTCATTTGCACACAACTCTCTCTAAACCTTCGATCTTACTAATTTTTATTAATCTAATAAGAAAACAAGGTGTTTCACTTTTGGTTTAATTTGAATCCCTTGATTAATTGAGAAATCAAGTATTTTTTTCTTATATTTTCAACTTTTGGGGTGTGTGTGTGTGTGTGTGTGTGTACTGCCTATTCATGTCCCTTGTATTTCCATTTGGGGTGTTTGATTTTTCCAACTCTAAAGATACGTAATTCAATTCGATTTGATTTTTCCTGACATCTCATTTTGGATCTGTAGAGCCACCTAAACATAATTATTTTCCTTAATGTAACATAAGCCCCTCCCCCTATCTATTCTACACCCCCATATACACAGTATGTAGCCTCATATTTTGTTTTACTCACCTAGAATAAGAAATGGTGAATTTTTAACTATGGTCACAAATGGCACCCCAATGTGCAACAGCAGGCCAAAGCCACTCAACACTGATAAGGCAGTAGAAATCACTCCAAAAACTGCAACGCACATTTTGTTTCGTACACAGTCACGCCTGTAAATTTGGAGGAAAAAAATCATGGAATTTGTGGTGGTAGCTTTCATACCGAAATGCCATCAATTCATAACATTCTTGACTTAGACATGTATTCAGAAACCTCTTGGGCAATAATTCTCATACCTGTTTGCTGGAGACATTTAATTCCCAGGCACTATGCAAGTCAACTGGGGGCAAAAGGAGCAGAAAAGTTGGGAATCTGTACTTTTACTAAACTTCCCTGGGAGATTCTTATTTATTGATTTTAGCAGGAGAGAGGGAAGGAGGGAAGGAGGGAGGAAGAGAGGGAGAGAGAGGAACATCAGTTTGTTGCTCCACCTACTTATGATGCACTCATTGGCTGATTCTTTTATGTGTCTTGACTGGGGATTGAACCCACAACCTTGGTGTACTAGGATGATGCTCTAACCAACTGAGCTACCTGGCCTGGGCCCCTGGGTGATTCTTATATAGCTAAACAAGCACTAATCCACTGGCTGGCATTTAAGAATCATAAAGTTACAATAAAACACTGCAGATTGTTAATTTCATTCTGATGGTCAAAGGGGTGTGAATGGAATACAACAGAAGTTGAGGGCAAGTGGCAGCAGAGTCAGTACCTGTATCCAAGTACTGACTCCCAACCTCTGACTCCAGCTAGCCAAAACCACAATCCTCAATAGCTCCTGTGTTTCAAAGCTAGGTCAATATGTATTGTGGTTAACAACACATATGAAAAGCCTCCTTCTAAAATATTTTCAGGGTTCTCCTCTCCTGGTGAAGTGGGCTCTAGAGAAGTGGCTACTAAATGCAAAATAATTTTTAAATAACAAAAACTATGCCTGCTTTTTTTTGTTGTTGTTGTTGGACAAGCATAAATGGGGAAATATACACAACATTTTAAAGCATGGATTCAATACTTTACCTCCCCAACAACCACAACAGTACATTTTAATATACTAACAACAACCTCTTGTTTTATATTTTGTTTGTTTAATTGCTTCAAAACAAATGACTGATCCCTGCCTCTAGATATCTTTAATAGAAGAGAGAAACTATGTTTGGAATGAAGACTAGGAAAGTCAACTATGGAAATGGAGCCACTGATTCCAAAACAGCAAGAGCATGACTAAAGACCTTCTTCAGGTAAGAACACCACATTAAAATAGCTAAAATTTCTTATATTTAAAAAAAATTCTACACATGGCTGTATTTTACTTTTTATTTATTTGTTTTTTAACATTTTAATATTTCAATTACATTTGACATACAATATTATATTAGTTTTAGGTGTAGAACCCAAGTGATTAGACATTTATATAACTTATAAAATGATCGCCCCATTAAATCTAGAACTCATGTGACACCATACATAGTTTTTACTATATTATTGACTATATTTCCTATGCTGTACTTAACATCCCCATAACTGTTCTGTAACTATCAATTTGTACTTCTTAATTCCTTCCCGTTTTCCACCCATCCCATTAACCCCCCTCCCATCTGGCAACTGTCAAAACGTTCTCTGTATCTATGAGTTTGTTTCTGTTTTGCTTGTTTTTTAGATTCTATATGGCATTTGTCTTTTCTTTCTGTGTCTGACTTATTTTACTCAGTACATTACTCTCTCGGTCCATCTGTGTTGTTGCAGGTGGCAATTTTTTTTTTTTTTTTATTTTTTTTTATGGCTGAGTCATATTCCATTGTATATATGTACCACTTCTTCACCCATCCATCAATTGATGGACACTTGGGTTGCTTCCATATTTTGGCCATCATAAATAAAGCTCCAGTGAACACATGGATGCATATGTCTTTTTGATTTAGTGTTTTGGGTTTCTTCAGATAAATATCCAGAAATGGAATTTCTGGGTCCTTCTTTGTCTCCTTTTATAGCCTTTGCTTTAAATTCTATTTTGTCTGGTATAAGGATCGCTACTTAAGCTTTTTTTGGTTTGTTTTCTTGAAACATCTTTTTCTTTTTTTTTACAATTTTGCAGGGTTTTTTTAAAATTTTATTTTTGTTTAAAATATTACAGATGTCCCTTTTGCTCCCCAATGACCCGTTCCACCGTCTCATCCCTTTCCCCAGTCCCTCTCCCCACCATTGTCCGTGTCCTTGGGTTGTGCATATATGCATATAAGTTCTTTGGTTACTCTCTCCCCCTCCACCCACCCACTCTCCTCCATCCCTCTGACCTTCCTCAGTCTGATCTATGCTTCCATGCCACTGAATCTGTTCTGTTCATCAGTTTATTAAGTTCTTTAGATTCCATGTATAAGCGAGATCATGTGATGTTTGTCTTTCTCTGCCTGGCTTATTTCACTTAGCATAATATTCTCCAGGTCCATCCATACTGTCCCAAAGGGTACGAGATCCTTCTTCTTTACAGCTGCGTAGTATTCCATGGTGAGAATGTCCCACAGTTTTTTCATCCACTCATTTACTGATGGGCACTTGGGCTGTTTCCAGATCTTAGCTATTGTAAACTGTGCTGCTATGAACATAGGGGTGCATATATTCTTTCTGATGCATGTTTCAGGATTCTTAGGATACATTCCTAGGAGTGGGATCACTGGGTCAAAAGGCAGCTCCATTTTTAATTTTTTTAGGAACCTCCACACTGTTTTCCATAGTGGCTGCACCAGTCTGCATTCCCACCAGCAGTGTACCAGGGCTCCCCTTTCTCCACATCCTCACCAGCAGGAGTCATTTGTTGATTTGTTGATGGTGCCATTCTGACAGATGTGAAGTGATACCTCATTGTGGTTTTAATTTGCACCTCTCTGATGATTAACGACGTTGAACATTTTCTCGTGTGTCTCTTGGCCATCAGCATGTCCTCTTTGGAGAAATATCTTTTTCCATTGCTTTACTTTCAGTCTCTCTGTGTGTCTTTCAATTTGAAGTCTCTTATATATAGAATATGTAAGGGTCTTGTTTTCTTATATATTCAGCCACCATATGTCTTTGATTGGAGCATTTAATCCAAACAAAGGCAGCACAAGAAAACTGCATATCAATATCTTTTATGACTATGTATGCAAAAGTGCTCAATAAAATTCTAGCAAACCCAATTCAGTAGCATATTAAAAGGGTTATACACCATGACTAAGTGGTATTTATCCTAGGAATGCAATAGTAGTTCAACATAAGGAAATCAATGTAATACACCACACTAATACAACAAAAGATAAAAACCACATGATTATCTCAGTAGATGCAGAAAAGGCATTTGATAAAATCTAACACTCATTCATGATAAAACACTCAAAAACAAGGCATAGAGGGAACTTCCTCAAAATGATATGGGCATTTATGAAAACTTCACAGCTGACATCATACTCAATGGTGAAAAACTGAATACTTTCCTCTAAGATCAGAAACAAGATATGGATGCCCATCATCACCAATGATATTCAACATTGTGGCAATTAATACAAAAAATAGAAATAAAAGGAATCCAAATTGAAAAGAATAACTAACATTTTCCCCAGATTATGTGATCCTATCTATGAAAGAATTTACAGGAAAACTACTAGTTAAGAAACAAACTCAGCAAAGCTGCAGGACACAAGATCAACACACACAAGTCAGTTCTGTTGTTATTCATGTGCAATGAACAATTCCAAAAGGCAATTACAAAAGCAGTTCCATTTAAATTGTGTCTAAAAGAATACTTAGGAATAAATTTAACCTAGGAGGTAAAAGGCTTGTACACTGAAAACCACAAAACACTGGTGAAAGAAACGAAGGGCCCGGTCTGGTATGGCTCAGTGGGTGAGCATCGACCTAGGATCCAGGAGATGGCGATTTGATCCCCGGTCAGGGCCCATGCCCGGGTTGCGGGCTCGATCCCGTCGGGGGCATGCAGGAGGCAGCCGATCAATGACTCTCATCACTGATGTTTCTATCTTTCTCTCTCCCTCTCCCTTCCTCTCTCACTGAAATCAATAAAGATTTAAAAAAGAAAAGAAACGAAGGAAGACCCAAATCAATGAAAAGATTTCCTTAGTTCATGGGGAGGAAGACAATATTGTTAAAATGTCAATCTCATCTAAGGCAATTACAGATTCAACACAATACCAAAGTTCCAATGGACTTTTTTTCTATTCATAAATGGAAAAGTCAACCCTCAAATTTATATGAAATTGTAAGGGGACCTGGATATCCAAAATAATATTGAAAAAGAAGAAAGTTGGAAGACTGAGATTTCCAGATTTAAAAACTTTTAACAAAGCTATAATAATCAAAATGGTATGGTACTGGCACATGGACAGATATATAGACAATGGAATAAAGTTTAGAGTATACAAATAAACCCATATATGTACAGCCAACTGATTTTTTCATCATCACATGGTACTTGGACAGCCAGATTTCCACATGTACAAGAATGAAGTTGGACCCCTACTTCACACTATATATAAAAATAATTAAAAACTGATCAATAACCTAAATATAAGAACTAAAACCATAAACTCTTAGAAGAAAACAGAGGGTAAATATGCATTACCATGGGCTTGTCAATGGATTCTTAGATATAGCACCAAAAGCACAGTAGCAAAAGAAAAACAAATTGAATTTCATAAAAATTAAAAACTTTTGTGCATTAGAGGAAGTGAAGAGTCAATCCACAGAGTGGTAGAATATCTGCAAATCATATATCTCTGTTAAAGGTTTAATATCTAAAATATATAAAGTACTCAGCAACAACAGGACTCAACAACAGGACAAATGACTCAATTAAAAATAAGCAAATGACTTGAATAGACATTTTTCCAAAGAAGATATACAAATGGCCAATAAACACATCAAAAGGTGCTTATCATTTGTAATTAGGGAACTGTGAATCAAAACCACAATGAGATACCACCTTGCACCTACCTGAATGGCTTTAATCCATAAAACAGAAAATAACAAGGGTTGGTGAGGAAGTGGAGACATTGCTCGTGGGATATAAAATGGTATAGCTTCTGTGGAAAACAGTTTGGAAATTCTTCAGCAACCTAACAGGATTATCATAACAACCCACCAATTCTACTTTTAGGTATATACTGAAAAAGAATTGAAACCAGGGGCTCAAAGAAATATTGGTATACTAATATTCATTGCAGCATTATTCACAATACCCAAAAGGTAGAAACAGTCCAAGTGCCCATCAAAAGTTAAGTGGAAAAGTAAAATGTGGTATATACATACAATGGAATATTATTCAGCCAAAAAAAAAAATGATGTTCCGACACATGCTACAACATGGACGAACCTTGAAAATACTGTGCTAAGTGAGGTAAGCCAGTCACAAAAAGACAAATATTATATGATTCCACTTACATGAAATCTCTGGAATAGGCAAACTCACAGAGATAGAAAGGAGATTAAAGGTTTACCAGGGATCAGAGATGGCAATGGGGTGTTATTGCTTAATATTTAGTTTTTCTGTTTGGGTTGATGGAAGAGATTTGGAAACAGATAGTTGTGAAGATTGGACAACAGTGTGAATATTATTAACACTACTGAATTGTACACTTAAAATGGTTAAAATGATATGTGTTATATATATATATGTTTTACCACAATAAATTTTTTTAAAATAGGAGTTTATAAAAATGAATAAAAGTATTTTACCTGTAGCATGATGCGATTGAAAATAATATGATTAGAAAGTATGCCCAATAAAACAAAGGGATCACTGTCGTAGAACTTTTTTCAAATTCCAGTTGTCTAGAAAGTGATGTAAAGTAGACCACCTGCCACAAAAATGTACTCAGATAAATAACTTTTAATTATAATATTTGAGAGTTACAAACACTATTGAAACACTATAGCTTACTGATTTAAAAAAAGTGTTCAAATTCATTAAAAGATCAAAATACATGAATTATGATTTTAGAATATAGATTTGCTTCTTCCCCAAAATTTCTGGAATGCTTTTCAAAGTTTCTTACAAAATTCCAAAGTTTAAAATTTCTGAATATACAAAATCGAATTTTACATAAAACTGTGAAATCATTAATAACTAAAGAAATTGTGGCTTCTTCTATATTTTTATTAGGTTGTTACTTTTTACTATTTCAATTGCATAAATGTAATTTCAGAAAGGCCTGGTATTCAAAGGCTTTTTCCAGTGGGTGTCTCACTTTGCCAGGCTACTCAGAAGTATTAGTAGGTTTGCTGGTCCAATAATTACTGAACAGTTAATATGGCCCTGGCACTATGCTATAATTTACTTGAAAAAAATGCTGAGCTAGTTATCTTTTTCAGTAACACCATGGAACACTTGCTTAAAGGTTTGTTTTTGTTTTATTCCAGTGAACTTCAAATTTTAGGGGGCTCTTGGAAACAGCAAAGGCTTTAACTAAAAGTAAGCATTTCTAAGTAATTGTCTGGAAAACCAATCCCCAAAACTAAACCTAAAGACCAATGTCTGTACTGAACAAACCTACCTTGAGGATGTGGGATTTGTGTTTTACACCAGAATATTAACAAGGATCTAAGATTTGTGGCATCCTTTAGTGTGTTAAAGAAAGTTGGATTAAGTACCAAATATAGTAGCACATGACCAGCTTCAATTCAAGGACTCCACCAAATACTCAGGGAGTGCTACTATCTATGATCTTTGGAACAAGTCTTTTTATCTCCTCGCCCCTCCCTTTCTCCTGGCCTCCCTGTCAACCCCAGCTGCCACATACCCGGATCATCTTCAAGCCCAAACTCTCTTTCATATAGCTAAATTGGTTCAGGAAATGAATCAGCCACATCTTGCTATGCTCATCCTCTCCTTCTTTGGTCTTCAGGTAATACTGCAACCGCATGGCTCTGGCCTCCAGGAGTAACTGGTCCTTTCCAACCTGGTTGCCTAAGACGGTTCCACCAAGGGTGCCAGCCATGGAGACGCGCCGACCATTTTGGTGGTAGATAGGAAACGTGATGCTTCTCAGGTCGAGGTTCTTGTCCACCTGCCAGGCAAACAGGAGTGGGTTGGAGGGCACGCAGAAGCCCCGGTTCTTGGCACACACATGATTGTAGAGGATCTGGGTTCCATCTTCCTGTGTCACATTTAGAGCCTGTACTGCACTGTCGAATTTGCTAACTTCTGATAAGATTTCTTGTTCCAGAAGGGAGTCAGAGTGGGAGACCACTAGAACAGAAGCAAAATTGACCTCAGTGCTTATCCTGGAGATGGAGAAGTATTGAGAGTTACTAGTGGTGAAATGTCCCTGCACAAAGAGTCGTTCAGCCTTGGCCGGGCTCCCGATCGGGGTATACTGTTCCTCGAGGTCCTCTTCTTTATCCTTGGGCAGGTAAATCAAGCCAGTGCTCAGGGCGGACGTCAGCAGTATGGGCACCAGCAGGAAGACCCATGGGTGCGAGCCCACCTTCCATCCCAGCCACTGGAAGGCCCGGGAGAGTGGACCTTCTAGGCAGTTGGTTCGGCAATGGCAACGGCGCCTCGGAGACACTTCAACTGATGTCTGTAATGAGGGCACAGATAAATCCCGCCCCGCTGAATGTGACTCCTTTGTCACTGGTGGCTCTGCAAGCTTGTCTGAAACCTGGTTCAGCTCTGGTTTCAGGGCTGGGAGTGGTGCTGCCTTCAGATCTGCCCCTTCATCCAAGTCTGATCCAGGCCCTGACTGCTTCAGCCGGGACTCTGGTTGTTGCTTCTCTGTGCCAGCCTCAGAGGTAATGAGACTCATTTCCATGAAGGAAAGGCCACGATCTCAAACACCTCATCCAGTAAGCTGCTCGGTGAGCGCCTCTCTCCAGCTCAGCCAACGGTTTCCCAACGGTTTCCCAACGGTTTCCTGGAGATTCTAAGTCTGAACAATGCTGCTCCTGCCTGGATGCTGGAGCTTCCACTGGGGAGCAGGTGACTCACAGTCTTACTAGCCCCAAATGGGTCCTCTCAGAGTTCAGTTAATAGAAGATACACTTCAGTCACCCTCTGACAGAGCTGCTCCCAGGGGTTTCAAGTTTTGGTGCCTCAGAGAGGGAGGGCTGAGATTTTTTTTGAAAATTGAATTTATTGGGGTGACAGTGGTTAATAAAATTATATAGGTTTCAAGTGTACAAATCTATAATACATCATCTGTATTGTACTGCGTGTTCACCACCCCAAGTCTCCTTCTGTCACCATTTATCCCCCCCTTACCCTCTTTTACCTCCCCCCAACCCCTCTTTCCCTCTGGTAATCACCATACTGTTGTTTGTGTCTATGAGGGTTTTTTTGGTTTGTTTTTTTGCTTAATACCTCAAATGCTATGACAGAAGAGTAAAATGGTGAGTTGTCACGTGTATGTGTGTGCAACCTTATATATAGAGGAATCAGGACTTTCTTTTTAAGCAGCTCACAGAAGTCTCCTTAGGGCTGCTTAGATAACTGTTCATACATTTTTTTGACCTACGATTTTTCTTTAGTCCCTAATCTTTTGAGGAAAACCCTGTCATATTTGAGAACCTGAACTTTTAGTAGTTCTCTTGCCACTTGGAAAGAAAAACATGGAAGGTCAAGAAGAGAAGAAAGGCTTTGAGAAACTGTGTGATAAGTGACATCTACTCATTTTTATCCTGTTGGGAGAATCACATTCATGTAACATATGCCACTGATTTAAAACAGGTGGACACAGTGTTAGAAAACGGTAGGAATATTAGAAATTTGATTCTTAGCAGATTTTGGCCTCTCTGTGAAGTCAGTATCAGCATCTGAGGGCATAGATGCATTTCACTCAGAAGTGGCTTGAATTTGGGGTTGGGATCAGGGGTTTACTGCAGAAAGATTGGAGTCAGGACAGGAGAGGAAAGCAGGGAGATGGGACTGGAGCAGACTCTAAGGATGGCAGAGGTGAAAGCAAGGGCAGGCAAGTTGGACTTGAGGGTCTCCTGGATTAAAAGGCAGAATAAGTGGGAGAAAGGGCTGCTGGGAGGAAGGTATTTAATTAAATTGAATTCTACCTTAGCCAGCCCCTGGGAAGTGCTGACACAGACAGAAGGACAGTTGGCTCGGGGATGCAAACTATTGTATAAATTATACTGAGTAACACATGGGAAAGGTCTCAGACTTGTCCCTGATACATAATGAAAATTCAGTTAGTATTATTTTTCCTCTCCTTTCTTCTCTTGATGATGCTACCAGGTGGCACACAGAAAACACTGTATTTGCTTGGGCCAAAAGCATCATAGGGACAAGACTGCCTCAGCAGCATCTCCAATTCAGGTAAAAGTTGAACTCAATGTGTGAAATGGCTGAGTGAGAAAGATCGCAGTCACAGACCAGGAGAGAAATAAAGCCGCAGCCTTAGCTGGGTTAAGAAAGAAATAATAGGGGTCTCATTTACCTTGGGGGAGGCAGGAGTACCTGGAGGCCCCAAGCTAATAATCCCAGGGGCCATTCCCTGAGCTAGCGACCGTGAGAGGCATAATAAGCCATCGAATTCCCTGGTTTTAGCATCAGACCTGACGTCCAGGAGCTGCTCAGGAACATTTGCTAAAAGAATGAATAAAGGCTCAAAGTGGTGACTCTCCTCCTCTACAACCCAGCGTGGTCTTGCTGGCAGCACAGGATCGCTGGGTAAGAACCTATGTTCTCCCTCAAATGCCAACTAGCTGAATGGCCCTGGGCAGCAGCCTTCACTCCATCAATAGCTTTCAAATTTCTACCTCAAGGAACAGTAAGAAAATACGTATTACATGGTTGACCCAACACATACATATTTAACTGAAACAAAAGATTTACAGAACATGCTCTTACTATGTGTAATGTACTGGTATTTTTACTTTATTTCATTTTTAAAACAAGCTTTGACCCAATACATCAATTTTTGGACCCATTAATTAGCAACCCAGAGTTCCTCCTAACCCTCCTTCCCAAAGAAACTGGGATAAATGAAACGTATGGGCTTTGAAAACCTTTGATTTTATCTTCTGTGCTGTTAAACTGTATGTAAGCATCTATTCCATTGACTTCAAAGTCCATTGTTGCCCAGACGGGCGTGGCTCAGAGGTTGGGCATCGACCTGGGATCAGGTGATCGGGGTTCGATTCCCGGTCAGGGCACATGCCCGTGTTGCGGGCTCGATCAATTACTCTCTCATCATTGATGTTTCTATCTCTCTCTCTCCCTCTCCTTTCCTCTCTCTGAAATCAATAAAGGTATATATATATATATATATATATATATATATATATATATATATATTTTTTTTAAAGTCCATTGTTACAGTGATTTATCAATGGCTTAATTATTTTCCCTTTTCCTGTGAAATTCTTCTCCATCCCCACCTGCTCTGGTTGGGCTATTTTGAAGGCCAGTATAAAATAGCACACATTCATTAAAGGTTCTTTGTACTTTTTCATTTTTTCTAGTTAGCACAAAAACAAACAGGACCACATTCTTCCCCCACTGAAATTTAATGGTCCTATCTGACATATTTACATGGGCCTCATTTCTATATGTTTACGTATATATTAGCATGGACAGGTGCTACAAGAGCCCCACTGCCACCACGTGGCTTAAAACTCAAGAGAGCTGGGTTCTAACCTCCAGAAGCACAGTGGAGAATAGACCCTCACTGTACTTCTGTTATAGAAATAGATTTGTGTGTGTATTAGTCAGGAAGATAAGTTTGATGTGTGTATTAGACTTGACATAAGTAACTCCATTTTGTGTGACTGAGTGTAACTGTGATGCCTGCGTGCCACGATAAGATTAACACTTTGTAGCCCTGGCTTCCAAGCAGGCCCGCACTCTGTAGGACCCCGATAAGACACACTGAAGACGCACCACACCTTCAACTGAACTGTTAAAAGCAGGGGCTTTTCGGCCACATCCTTGGATGCTTGTCTGCCCTCCACAGACTTCGTCTCCAGCTCCGGGAAAGCTGCCCCTGCCTTGCTCTGCCCCGCACCTCTCTGCGGGAGCTTCCAGAGGGCTGCAGTGACCGACGCAGTCGGGCCGCACCCCCAGACCTCGTGTGTGTCTTTCAGCGGATCCTCTGGGTGGCCTGCTGGTGCCAAGAACCATCGGGAACTGGTAAATAAGCCCTGTGTGATTTGCTTCATGTTTGTCTCTGTCTCCCTTCTTGAAACTTGAATTATTGGCTCGGTCTTATTGAATTAAAGTGTCTCTCGACCCTCACGGTGGCATAGCCACGTATTGGGAGTTAGACCACCTGTGTTTACATCTCCAGAGAAACTGGGACAGTTGGCGTAGTCGGCAGGATTGTGCCAAAGAATTCGCAGTACACGCAGGCATCACAGTTACACTCAGTCACACAAAATGAAGTTACTTATTTCAAATCTAATACACACATCAAACTTATATTCCTGACTCTAATACACACACAAATCTATTTCTATAACAACTTCCCATTCCTCAACACCAAACTGCCCCTGTCCTCCTGGATTTGCTGGTGAAATTCTTCAGGGGTCCAGGAGGAAAGGGAGAAAGCCACACGAAGATCTCACAACTCTAGAGCACAACAAATGTGGTGGGGTATCCATGTATTTAGAAAACCACAGTGCAAGCCGCAGGAAAAAACGTAATCAAAAGGCCACTGGGAAAGCTTGGGTGATCAAGAGAGCTCCCTGCCAAAAGACCTTCTGAAAAAATGAAGGAACTCTTATTTTTGTGACAGCATGGATGGACCTGGGGATTATTATGCTAAGCGAAATAAGCGACAGAGAAGGAAAAATACCGTGTGGTATCGCTAATATATGGAATCTAATGAACAAAACAGACTTACAACAAAATAGAACAAGAGGCATGGATACACGGAACAGACTGACAACTGCCAGAGGGGAGGGGGGAGGGGGGACTGGATGAAAGAAGACATTAGCCAAAGAATATATACGCATAGCCCATGGGCACAGAAAACAATGTAGTGAGATGGCCAGAGGGGGGGTGGGTAGAGGTGGGTAAAGGGAAGACTATGCAAGGGGACATCTGCAATAGTGTCAACAATTTAAAAAAGAAAAAGAAAAAAAAGACCTTCAGATTCCAAAGGAAGGTGTAACTTCTGCCCCTTGAAACTCGGTGCAAACCACTGTCCATCACGCGCGTTGGCGAACTGGATGCAAGTTACGGCTTCGGAGTCCGGGAAGAGGGGGTCGCCAGGCTGCTCCCGCGTCCCCATTAGCTGCCAGAAGGGCACTCGTGTGAGGGAGGAGGGCACGTCCAGGATGCGGGCCCCAGTTTTCGCTTTGGGAGGGAAGGCGAGGTGGGGGCGAGCCTGCGGTGAAAACAGACTGGAGGAGTGAGGGCAAAGGGAGGCGACCGAAAACGGGACGGCCTCCCTGAATTTTCTTCTCCCCTCCTCCCGTGAACTTGAAATAGAAATAACACCACGGGAAAGCACGCTCACAACCACGAGGTCATCTCTGTACTTGCGCCACTCTGCAGGAAAGGTTCGGCCGCTGTGAGCGCGCGCACGGGTGACCCCACTTTCAGGGAGGCCGGCTCCCCGCTCTTCCACGCCACAGCCCGGGCTGACCCCCGCCCCCTCTTTTCCTTCTCCCCCCTCCCCTCCTCTCTGCCCTTGCACCGCAACTTCGCGCGGCCCCCGCCGCACCGACACCCCGACACCCCCGCCGCACCGCGCTCGCCCGCGCTCTTCCGGGTCCGCCGTCGCCCGGGCGACCGTCCCGGCAGCCCCGCCCCGCCCCGCGCGGCGCCCCGCGCTCGGCCGGGCGGGCTGAACTGAGCGGCGCCGCGACCCCGCGCTGGAGGCTGCGGGGAGGGCGGCGTGGGAGACGCGGGGCGGCCGCGCCGCGGTGAGAAGGGGGCACCTGGAAAGTTCCCCGGTGTCTGCGGAGGTTCGAGGGTTGGGGGCTCGGGCGCCTGGGCGCCTGGGGGCGACCGGGTGGAAGTTCGCGCGCGTGCCTGCTGCGCGCGCCTTGCCCGCAGGGCGCCGGCCTGCCGCACCTGGCGGGTCTCGTTCCCGTGCGGGTTGCGTGCGGACGTGCGCGCGCGTCGCGTTCGCTCAGGCCGGGCGACCCTTAGCGGGGTCCTGGAGGCGGGGAGGCTGCTTGATTTTTAGGAGCTGGGCTGGGGGGAGGAGAGCGCTGCGTTCCGGGGGGGATTGCTCAGGGTTGTCACGCCTCTCGCCCCAGCGTCCCTGGAGACTTGCTCTGGGAAGGGGGCTCGGCTCCGCTTCGTGGGGCTCTGGGTGGCCGCTAGACGACAGCACCTTAGCAAGAACTTCAGGAGTCTTGTAAACTTGGGTGGGTGCCCTGACCCGCTCCCAGCGCCGTGCGATGCTTTCACAGTTGTTGCTCCGCATTTCCTGGTGATGACGAAACAAGAGCAAACAAACAAAAACGGGAAATCAGCCACTCTGGGGATGAGAGAAAAAGCAGTGGGTTCCAGTTTGTGGAGCACGGGGCTTCAGATCCACAGCAGCTGAGGCCAGAGCTGAGCCTAGAAGGAAACAACGCAGGCATGATGAGCAGGTGGAAAGGTCTGACAAACGCCTTGGTTTCCTTATTTTCATCTTATTCCAAAAGTTCCCAGAGACTTTTTGATAAAGGAAGAGAGCAACATACACCTACCTCCCGCCCCCACAGATCCTTAGAAATTATTGTCCGTTTTTGCGGTTTCTTCTTTGCAAGGTGACCATGCCACATACGTGCAGTATCTGTTGCCAGTACTGCTCTTTTATTCAGGAGCATATAATAGCGTGGAGAAGTCTCTTTGTAGAATTGGAGGCCACCCTTTCCACTGGAACACTGTGCACCTAAGAATAAAGGACATAAAAAATGGTGCACACAGGTTTTTCTCTTTTATGTGAAGTACTTCACTTTGGTCTTCTGAAATCCTTACAAGTGAGGCTAATTCATTTCATAGTGAAGCCTGGATATTACCCAAGTCTTTTGATCCCATATTGTAGTGCTTCCTCTAACCCAGCAATTTTCAACAGGTGTGCTGCAAGAATTTTTAAAACATGCAATACCTGACTATTTAGTCAGGGGCATCGACCTCTTTTCCCTTAGATTGTCAAGTAAAAAATGACAACAGCCCACACAATAGCTGTCAGGTATGAATGAATCAACATTTTACCTATTTTTTGTCATCTTGGTAAAAAATATATTCTTTACAATGAGTCAATAGATTCACATAAAAATTTTTAACTTCGGGAGATGGGGTTTGAATGGACACTCTTCCTGTTACAGAGGGTGGAGGCATGTTAAAGCAGGAGATTTCTTAGTCCATCCAGGTTGTCCTAACTATACAAAATTATTCCTTGTACAGTCAAGTTAATGTAGAGCTGGAGATTCTGGTTGAATAGATGTGTGATCAGATTCTCCTTTTGTTCTCTCTCTTTTTAATCATTTGACATTATTTAGGTAAAAGTCACCCAGAGGGCCACCGGTCAGCCACAACTGATAAAAACACTGCAGAGAAAAGAATACTTTGGAGAAAAAGCTCTTATCAGGTGAGTCCATGAATTTATATACCATACTAAAATAATTATTTGATTGTTTGTATGTCCGTGCAACTGCTCATGTAGAGTTTTCAAATTGAGCTACCAAATTAATGACGGCCAGTGTCCAGGAATTAAACAAAAAGTGTGAAATACTTTTGCATAGGAAATGTTAGAAAGTCATATGTTTGCTAGTGAAAACAAGGTGTTCTATTTGAACTTTTAGTTTAAAAAAGAGAGAAAGAGATTAAAGAAATCAAAATTATAATTTTCTCTTAAGAACAAGTTTTTATAGTTCCAGGGTTTGAAATAGTGCCATTTCCCATCCCCCCTTTTTAAAAAAATTTCTCTTTATTGTTGAAATTATTACAAATGTCCCCCTTGTCCCCCCATTGATCCCCTATACCATGTACTGCTCCCCCAAGCCGTCACCCCACTATTATCTATGTCCATTGGTTATGCATATGCATATAAATTCTTATGTTAATCTCTCCCCACCCCCACCCCCGCTTTCCCTCTGAGATTCATCAGTCTGTTCCATGCTTCTGTATCTCTGGATCTATTTTGTTCATCGGTTTATTTTGTTAATTAAATTCCACAAATGAGTAAGATCATGTCACACTTGTCTTTCCCTGACTGGCTTATTTCACTTAGCACAATAGTCTCCAGGTCCCACCATGCAGTCTCAAAGGGTAAGGGACCCTTTTCACAGCTGCATAGTATTCCATTGAATAAATGTCTGAGAAGATGCTTGATATGATTTCAATCTTCTTGAACGTAGACTTGTTTTGCGTCCTGACATGTAGTCTATATTTGAGCATGTCCCATGTGCATGTGAGGAGAATGTCTATTCTGTAGCTTTGAAGTGGAATGTTCTGTAAATGTCAATTAAATCCATATGATCTAGTGTGTCATTTAGAGTCACTGTTTTCTTGTTGATTTTTTGTCTGGACGATCTACCCAGTAAAGTCAATAGGTGTTAAAGTCCCCCAGTATGACTGTGTTGCTGTCCATCTCTCCTTTAAAGTCCTCCAGAAGTTTTGTTTTTTCCAGCCTGTGTGAGTCTTTTGTTCTGAGGTGGGTCTCTTGTAGGCGGCATATATTTGGGTCTTGTTTTCTTATCCATTCAGCTACCCTATGTCTTTTGATTGGGACATTTAATCCATTTATATTTACGGTTATTATTGATAGGTACTTACCTATTGCCATTTTGTTTCTTCATGCCTATGCTTCTCATTCTCTCTGTTTCAACTTCTTATTACAGCAGTCCCTTTAACATTTCTTACAATGCTGATTTGGTGGTGATAAAGTCCTTCAGCCTTTTTTTTTGGCATATGAAGTTCTTTATTTCACCATCTATTTTGTATGATAGCCTTGCTGGATAGAATATTCTTGGTTTCAGATCCTTGTTTTGCATTACCTTGAATACTTCATGCCATTCTCTTCTGCCCTGTAGAGTGTCTGGTGAGAAATCAGCTGACAGCCTTATGGGAGTTCCTTTGTAGGTAACAGATTGCTTTTCTCTTGCTGCCTTTAAGATTCTCTTTTTGTCTTGGATTTTTCCGTTTTAATTATGATGTGTCTGGGCCTGGCTCTCTTTGAGTTCTTCTTGCTTGGGACTCTCTGTGCCTCCTGAACTTGTGTGACTTTTTCCTTGATCAGGTTAGGGAAGTTTTCTGCCATTATTTCTTCAAACAGGTTCTCTAACCCTTGCTTACTTTTGACCTCTTCTGGAACTCCTCTGGTGCACATATTGCTATGTTTCTTTTTGTCCCACAGCTCCCTTAAGCAGTCCTCCTGTTTTTTAATTGTTTTTTCTTTTTGGTTCTCTGATTGATTTTTGCTACCCTATCTTCTAATTTGCTGACGTGATCCTGAGCTTCCCCTAATCTGCTGTTCATTCCTTCCAATGTGTTTTTAAATTTTATTTCTACTATGTCATTCTTAATTTCCTTCATAGTTTCCATTTCTTTTTTCATGCTGTTGAGCATCCTTATGATCAGTATTCTGAACTCTATATCTGATAGATTGCTTATCTCCATTTCATTTAGCTCTTCTTCTGGAGAATTCTTTTGTTCCTTCATTTCTGGCTTGTTTTGTCGTCTCCCCATTTTGGCTGCCTGTTTGGATTTGTTTCTATATATCAGATAGATCTGTGAGGACTCCCAGTCTTTTGGATGGTCTCTGGTGCAGGCCAATGTCAGACACTGTTTGTGACTGGCCTTGAGTACTCCGTTTGAAATTTTCTACACTCTACAGCTTGTGCTCCCCTCTGCTGGGGCTGGGTGTGTTTGGACAGGACCAAGGTGTGCACCAAAGTCTGCTTTTCCAAGCCCTGGGTCCAGAAGCAAATCAGGCAAAGACTCAACGCACCCAGAGGCTGTTATTCAGTCAATTCATGAGCCTCAGGCTGTAGAAACTCCACAGGGTGGGGCAGCTGATTGTTATCAGTCACTTAAGGAGCCTCAGGCTATAGAAACTGCAGGGGGTGGGGCCAGAGGTTTTCCAGCAGGGTGGGGCAATTGCTTTCCCTTCAGGCAAAAGCTGCTTGGAAGGTAAATGTCTGCCTGAGAAAGATGTCCTCTGTCATATGGGGGAACGACTCAGCCCCCGGGTCCAGATGGGTGCCTTGCCCCCTGAGATCTATTCCCCGAGCCAGCCTCCCTGGATTCTCCTCACACAGCTCCAGTCCACTCTGCCTTCGCTTTGCTGGAGCCCAAGTTGAGTAGCTGCACAGGAAACTTTAAGAGGGTGCCTGCATTTCCAGCCATCTCTGCCTGGCAGAAAGAAATCCTCCTGCTTTTTACAGCCAGATGTTATGTGGGTACCTTTCTCAGTTCTGGTGCTCTAGGCTGGGGAGCCAAGCTGGGATTTGGACCCCAGAGTTCTCAGTGGAAATTCCCAACATCTGAGATCTCCCTCTGGACTTTCAGCTGTTGCCTATGGGAGCCCAGCCAGCCCTCTCACTCCTCCCTACTTCCTACCAGCCTGTATGTGGTCTCCACTTTTCCTCCTTGGTTATGAGGGTGCTCTCTAGCTCATTTTCAGTTGCAGTTGATTATTCAGGGTGGTTTTTCTATATTTCAGTAGTAATTCCAGTTTGGTCCTGGAAGAGTGTCTGTGTAGCTTCCACTCAGTCTGCCACCATCTTGGATCTCCCATCCAGTTTACCCTTTTAAAAAAGTCATAATGATTTTACATATTTTGTTGCTTTTTAAATGTGTTTTTAAAAAATTTTTATTTCTTGACTTTAGAGAGAGAGAAAGAGAGGAAGGGAGAGAGAAATATTGATTTGTCGTTCCACTTATTTATGCATTCATCGGTTGATTCTTGTATGTGTCCTGACTGGAGACCGAACCTGCACCCTTGACATATCTGGATGATGCTCTAACCAACTGGGCTCTTGTGTGCTTTCTACTCATGATGACAAAAGTTCTGTAGTTTTAAGAATTTTTATCAGCTCATTTTGCAAGTTTTAGAAACAACTTAAAATAGAATACTTGAGATTTCTACCTGAACCTTAGGTCTTTTGAGGTATAAATTTATTTAGTTGATCTAACTTATGGAAGAAAGATTTATAAAGGTTAATCAAGTGGCTCAGGTGTCTCTTTTTACTTCCTGGAATTCAGAAAACAACTTCAAGTCTGAAGAATTACTTTTTCATAAATGTAATAACTTATAAAAAATCAAGTTAAAGTTTTGAGAAACACCTTTTTTTTTTTGAGTTATACTCGCTTTTAAATAAAAACTTGAAATTAGTTAAGTCCTGTAAAGTTTGTTATTACTAAATGCTTTTATTCCATCAAATAAATAAAATAAAATTATATGCTCATAAAAAGGGGCAATATTTCTCTTCATTTATCTTTTTCCAGCTTTTGTGTAGAAATCCCCAGTTCCGCTTATGAACACTCTTTTTGTTCTGTCCTTATGTCAGGATTACATAAAGACAGAGCAAAAAGAGTGTTTATAAATTAATATCCGAAGACAAATTTTATTATTTAAAAATCATAAGGCTATTATTTTTTTTAATCCTTACCCGAGGATATTTTTCCCATTGCTTTACAGAGAGAGAGAGAGAATGAGAGAGAGAGGAAGGGAGAGGGAAGGAGGGCGGAAGGGAGAGAGAGAAAGAAACACTGATGTAAGAGAGACATATCCATTGGTTGCCTCTAACACACACCCAGACTGGGCTGGGATCAAGCCTGCAACTGAGGTATGTGCCCTTGACTAGAATTGAACCCAACACCCTTCAGTCCGAGGGCCAACTCTCTAACCACTGAGCCAGACAGGCTAGGGCAAGGCTATTATTTTTTTAAACAAGTTTCAATAATAGGGAAATTGTTCTTTTTACATTTATTTGTGACAGAATAGAATACATTCATGTAATATAATTATGTAAATTTATCCCAAACTTCAGTGTATTTGTTTTTAAGATTTACAGATTATTATTCACATACCTCCAAGCAAAACAACTGAAGTTTGAAAGTACAGAGAACTTCATAAATGTACTATAGAGTCAAAATAGCTTTTGAAAGGAAATATGCTGTCTTGTTTTGCTGGATCTGAAATAATTTAAGCTAGCCAATTATAATGTTTTTCCATGAGAAACATGGGAATTTATATTTAATATAAACACCCAACACCCCACAGCATGTGAAAGCATGAAGTTAAAACCAATGAGGAGAGTTGGATACAAATATTTTTTACATTTTTGTGCACTTTTATGCTGTTGTTTCTTAGGGCCAGTGACTGGTGCAATATTCCTTATATTCTGTATATTTCTGTGACTTGACATTAAATAGTCCCAGGATTTCTTTCAGAATTTTATGTGCAAAAGTAAATCCATGGCACTTACACAGTTACTATGAAAGAAACGTGTGTATTTACAAACATCTGATACTTATAAAGTATTTGCAGAGAATTTCTAGTCAAAATGATGACACAGACAAGTGAAAAAGATGCCATACCTCTTCTTATTTTTGAACTCACAAATCAAATAGTTGGCCCACATCCAAGATCATATCTGTATCTATATATCTATTGATATGTACTTACAAGTTGAGAACAAAATACTCAGCTCCCAGTTCAAAAGCTAATCAAGCTGAAGTGTTTTCACTGGTGTCTTCTAACAAGGACCCTGGAAACTAGGGAGGGACTGTGAGTCAAGTCAGAAAATCTCTTGATGCCAGCTATGGGGATAGGGAACCTCTTTGGAACATAGAGATTGGCTGCCAAGGTTTTCTTTGTCCCATCATTAAAGGAAGATGAAAGAACTCTACTTGGTGTGATGCCACTTTTGATGAAGTTGCTTAGAGCAGTCTCAATATACTTGCTATTCCAGGCTACCTTAAGTGAGTCTTAGAGCACCGGGTACCATATGGATGTGCCTTTTTTTTCCCAGTGTCTTTAGTTTATAACTAATAGAGAGAGGAAACTAATTAAATAAAGTCTTTAAATACTTTATCCAATCTTGACCCATTGATATTTTATCAAGTAAGTAAATTTGCTATCCTTAGATCACATGCCACAATTCATTGTATTTAAGATATCAACTGTAAGATGCACCATTATATTATATACCCCTGAGAAAGAAAGCTACTGCTGTCAATTACACTGTGACTCATCATCAACTATAAGTCATACTCTGGTTTTAGAGACTTTAATGGAAGGTGTACTTATTAGATTCTATGAAATGAAAGTATTTTTGTGTTATTTAATTCAGTTAGCTGACCATCAAAGCTACTGTGCATCTTCTCTTGTTCAGGTCCCCAACTCTCTGTCTTTTCACCTCTTTCCTCCACAGGAGAAAGCCAGTACTCAGTAATGACCTTTCCAATTCACTATGACACAAGTACACATGTTCCCTCATTGTCTCAGCCTCTATGCTCCAGAGTGAGCTCCAGTCTCACTCTTACAAACTAAAGTGACCAGGAACAATGGCCATATACCTTATAGGAGGGAGGAAGCCTGCCCTCTGTTTGGAAATATAAACGTGTACATGTGATATTAATTGCTTCACAGTAGTCAGTTGTTTGAGTCTATCAATTTGTTTAACTTGTTACTTATTAATGAATAGTTATAGTTTGTTGTTTCCGGGTTCCAGGTTTTCACTATTATAAGAATGTTTCATTTTCTCATATAATCCTCAAACAACTCTATAAAATGTGAACCATTTAATCCCATTTTACAGATGAAGAAATAGAGGCATGGGGAAGTGAAATAACTTGCCTTATTCATGCATGTAGTAAGTGGGAAAGATAGAATTTTAACCAGAGCCTACATTATTTCCTTCTGTTGTCTTCATGCCAAAAAGAGGGAACATATTAGTACTTTTTTAATATATTAAATAAGATGTTGGAGGGGTGTTGCAGAGTATGTATCAGGAGCTTCAGTAGTGTTTGTAATATGCTATTTTCTCAAGTGTAGGTCATGGATTCACAGTTGTTTATTTCTGTGCTTCTTAATAACATTAGTGTTGCATATGACCTTTCATACGTATCTTCTATCGCACAATTAAAGCTATAAAAAATCCTGGTACTGGTATAAAGGTGTGTGACTAAAATCTAAAGTCATGTTCTTTTGATTGCTTTAAATTTCTTGACCTATTTCTGCATGGCTAGGGAAAGGAGAGATTGGAATAATGATTTAGGACGCCAGGGAGAGTGCATATCAAGTTTGGTCACATAATGGTCTCCACAGCAACTGTTTGTCTGGCACCCTTGTTCTAGGAACTGCTCTTTTCCCAGAATTCATTGATATGGTGGAAGGCACCATTATTGCACGTTTTGGATACAGTTGATTGGACCAAAAGTGGCCACCTGAATCGAGATATTGTTACTGTGGTAATTCATTTCCTGGCTTCAGTTGATTGGTCTATAAGCAGGACATGACTCAGGCTAAGCCAATCAGTGTCCTTTTCCTAGAATTTTAGAATTGGAATTGGGAAACTTAAAAAAAAAATACACTTTACATTCTATTGGGAAACTATTAAGGTTCAAATTTGGATCTGCCAGTAGAATCTTGGAGAAAAATTCATTTGCATTCAAAGAGAAAGAAGACAAGGCAGATAGAAACATGGATGAGTCCTTGGGAGTCTTGATGGCATTTAAGGCTTGGTTCCAGAGGCTCCTGAGGCTCAGCTACACCCCGGACCTTCCAGAAACTAAGTTGTGTTGTAAGAGTCCACAGTATGCATTTAATAAATTACTTATTAAAAGTACTTTTTTAAAAAAATTTTCTTTCACTTTAACTGAGAAAGTTCTTATTTAAGTCAATTTATCAGCAAGTGGTGCTGTAAAAATTAGAAGACAGAATAATGAGGACTGTTTCTGTGATGACCATTGAGAAAATAGCTTATAGACTTAGGACAAGTATTTCTATTGAAAAACCAAAAGAGAGCAAACCAAGAAACATATTCTATTAGTCATCATATAAAAATTGATAGAAGTAAAGTCATCAATGTTGCAGAACTTCCTTTGCTGAAATAGAGGCAGAGGGTGACTAATGAATTCCAATCAACAGGAATGAACCATCTAAAATCTTATCTTTGTTACCACCTCAGGTTTGTGTAAAATAAAGTATGTGAACCAGGTAACTGCCTAGCTCCTTGCTAGCTCAAAAATTCTTTAGCTCTTATGTTAAAACATCAATAGTGTGTTAAAGTCCTGAACATATGACAAAGATTATTTCATATTGAACATAGCTGTCAAAGTGGAGGTCCTGGCTGACGTGGTTCCAATGATAAAATCAGACCAAGAGCCCCAGAATACTCTTTATTGGTTAGTTAACAAATTTGTGTTGACAACAAATTGCTAACAGCTCTCAGAGGTGACTTGTGAGGTATAAATTATAGCCTGTGCTTTTTAGATGCTAAAAATATATAGACGATGTTGCATAAAGATTTATGAAAGTAAAATCAAATCCCTATCATTTTTTTTTTCTGTATGGCTTTTAATTTAAAATTGCTACTCGACTCAAGATCCAATTCATATTTATTTTCATTTTAAAGTCTAGCTTATTTTTTATTTAACACCAATGGTTCACTTGTTTATGAATATTTTATTTTCTATGACTTAGTACAATATGTGTAAGTAATTAATGATTACAAAACATTTTTGACAAGTGTGGAAAATAGTCGTTAGTGTTTTCCATCTGCTACATGGTATGTCACCAAAAGAACCGTTGATCCTGCAGAATAGGGAAGCACCTATGTAAGCACCTTCCAGAAATATAAATGTCTAATGAATTAATTTTGATCATTATATATTTTTATAAGTGCTATCACATGTTGTTTAAATTACCCATTATCAAAATTACCTGCATGTTGTCATTTCCAGAGCTTAATTTTGGAAACTTTTAAAAGAACAAATAACTCCTTTCTGTTTGAAATCCGTCCTTTTAAGAGTCACAACACTGGGAAGGGGAAGATAGTGGCTCTGTGAGAAGCAGCAGAGCACCCCCACTCCCCCAATCGAGCCATGGACTCGATTTCCTCCTAAATTCATACGTAGTCAGCTTGGAAAAACCAGAAAACCTACCTGAGTGGACGGAGTGTGAGTGGGGAGCACTGAAGAAACATCACGGAGTCCGGTAAGAGAGGGGGGCGTAGGAAGGGGGAGTCCCCCTGAAGCCTGTGCTGGGTTCTGAACCCTGAGGCCTGGAGGCTGCAAAGCTCCCTCCCCTCAGGAGTGCGGACAGCACC
This sequence comes from Miniopterus natalensis, assembly GCF_054644295.1. Lineage (NCBI taxonomy): Eukaryota > Metazoa > Chordata > Mammalia > Chiroptera > Miniopteridae > Miniopterus > Miniopterus natalensis. Next base: position 145,643,692 of record NC_142081.1, read on the forward strand.
CAAAAGCGGGGATCCCACACCCGGAGCGACGAGAGGGGAAGGAGCGCCCTGCGCACAGGGCAGAGGGCCCCAGGGGAGCGGTGAGTCCTGGAGGGGTCGGTGCCTTCCTAGGAAACAAAGCCTCTAATGGTGGACGGCGCCTTCCTAGCGAAACAAAGCTTCTAGTGGCGGCTGCGACCAGCATCTAGTGCTCAGGGTGCCGATCATAGGGAAGGCTGTCCCAAGGTCTGTGGCACCCAAGTGGTAAGGGACCAGAGGACTGCGCTGGGCAGCCGCACACGGGGACCCTCCGTCCCCCTGTGGGGCATTGTGTTGAGCCCCAGAAAGCACTGAATCTGTGTGACGTGGGGAAGGGGAGGAGCCCTTCCGCCCTGAGCTCAGGTGCAGAGAGGCTGGGATCTGTGACCAGCCCTGAGGGTGTCCTCCCGCCCTGAGCTCCTGGAGCTGAGAGGCTGGGATCTGTGACCAGCCCTGAGGTCCCGCCCTGAGCTCCTGGTGCTGAGGCTGGGATCTGTGACCAGCCAGCCCTGAGGGGCGCCAAGGTGGCGCCTGAAGCTGCCCCAGCTTTGCTGAGACTAGTGGTGCAAGGAGCTGCGTGGAGCTGACTTTGGGTCCCCTCCCACTGGGGGCCTTGGTGCGCGGGCTGCGGGACCTTGTGGAGCGGACACTCTGCCTGTGTGTTGCTTTGTACATCTGCCAGTTTGATTGCGGAACTGGCTCCCACCTTCCCAGTGTGCACTGTGTGGACCAGTGGAGTCTGGGATTGGGGTCTGCACAGTAGATGGTCTGAGGGTGTGACAAGCCAAGCAGAGCTGAGCAGGGAGGGGTGGAGCCTCTCCTGCAGCCAGGAGCACCGCCCCCAACAGGAAAGGGGCAGGTCCAGCTCCCTGAAGCCCCAGACACACCTGCAGGGCACAGTCCTGAAGGGGAAGGGAGAGCAGCTCACAGGAGGATGTTACAAGAATAAGACTCTCAGGGACTGTTGTTTGGGAACTGGAGGAAACGCTGAAAACCCCTGCTGGGGGCAGGGCAGGCAAAGGGCCCACCAGAATATGTTTTTAATCGAACCAATGGAGCCCAGGCTGCTGAAATAGCCCATATAGAAAAGGCAACAGGCTGAAATCAATCTGAAGCTGCAGCAGGACAGAGCCTGGGGAACTGGAATCAGAGGACAGGGTAGGGACCGAGGAGCTGGCCGTGGAGCAGAGACTAACTCCCGCAGAGTGAGTCCCTGACAGCGACACCTTTAAAAGGAGTGATACCCTGGGCTACACTAGCCACTCTGTACCCTAAAGACTCTACAGAAGACTCTGGAGTAAGACCAGGCAATAACAAGGTTGCAAAATAGCTGACAAGAGGAGATGGTCCACGGAGAGCCTCAGATCAACCATCTACCTAAGGACACCACAGCCAAACCTAGACGGCTCCTCACATTGGGTGATACACAAGTACCTCCCAGGAGAACAAATCAGCATACAAAACAGTGACCCTCAGACAGCATAAGCTGCCCAGAAGGAACACACCTGATTGACTATCTTTTTTTTCTTCTGTTTTTTTTTGTTTGTTTGTTTATTTTTTGTTTGTGAGTTTGTTTTTTTCTCTTTTTTCCTTAGGAAGAAGTGAAAGGGGAGAAAATTTGCTTTTTCTTTTTTAAATTTTGTAAATTTTTTTTAATTAAAAAAAATGTTTTTTAACTAAATTTTTTTCTCTTTTTTATAAAAGAATTTTGTCTTGCTTGGTTTGTTTTTAGTTTCGTTTTGGTTATTTGCTTTGTTCTGTTTTATCCTTGCTTCTACTATCAAGACTTTCTTGATATCCCTGCTTAATGACTGGGACTTTATCATTATAAACAAGTTTACTGCTTTCCTCTATAGTTTCCTCAAAATCTCTTACAGGACTCCCTCCCTGCCTGGGCTAATCTTTCTCTCCCCTCTCGACCCATTGGCATAACTTTTTTTTTCTTCTTTTTCTACTTTTCTTTCGTTCTTTTGTTATGGTCCTTTCTGTCTTCCTGTCTTTTTGTTTGATTGTTAGTTTCTCTTATTCTCTTTATTGTATTTTTGTTTTCTCATTTTCAACTATTATCCTATTCCAATTCTCTCCCTTAATTTTTTGCTGGCCCTTCTTTCAGAATCTTTTCTCTGCTTCTGTTATCTCCCAGTAGCTTCTCTATTTTTTACATTTTAGTTTATTATTATTTTCTAAATTTTCACCACTATTAACAACAATATACATCTTTCTCTCTAAGCGTTACTTTTCTTTCTCTCTTTTTTTTTAAGGTTTTTTTTTGTGTGTGTTTGTTTTCTCCCTTCACTCTCCCAGTTCTGTTTTTACGTGGGTTGTTTTCATTGTGACTGTCAAGATATTTTGTAAGATACCTCTTGTTTCCTGGAAGTTTAGTTGTGTATTATCCTGCCTTGCCAGCACCTGTACAACAGCTTACATGACAAGGTTGAGGCTGAGACACAGTTAGCTAACCTGAGAGGAGGGTCCTCCCAAGGACTGATCAATGACAACCTAGACTCAACCACAACAGGAGAACATAAAGAAACCACAAAAGGGACATCCACAAGAGGGACACTCCTAGAGTAAAAAACTCAGAAGAATAAGGAAAACACACCTCTGGGGTCCACTGGACCCACACGACAAAATCCCATCCCACAAGACTGCTGGACAGCAAATATACCTAATATATAGATACAAACACTAAGACCTACCAAAATGGGGAGACATAGAAACAACCCCCAAATTAAAGAAAAGGAAAAATCGCCTGAAAAAGACTTTTATGAGATGGAGTTAAACAAGTTATCAGAAACGAAGTTCAGAGTATTGACTATGAAGATGTTCAAGGAACTTAAGAAGACACTAGATGATAAGATCGAGGACCTTAGTGAAAACATGAAAAAAGAGATACATACCATAAACAAAACTCAGACAGAGATAAAGAATGCTGTATCTGATATCAAGAATGCACTGGAAGGAATTAAAAGCAGGCTCAATGAAGCAGAGGATAGAATAAGTGACTTAGAAGACAAGGTAGCAAAAAATCACACAATCAGAGCAGCAAAAAGAAAACAATTAAAAAGCATGAGGACAATCTAAGGGAGTTTTGGGACAACATAAAGCAAAACAACATTCGCATTATAGGAGTGCCAGAGGGGGAGGAAAGAGAACAAGGGATAGCAAACTTGATGGAGGAAATAATGTTAGAAAACTGCCCTAGGTTGGCGAGGGAGAAAGTCACAAAAGTTCAGGAAGCACAGTGGGTTCCAAACAAGAGGGACTAAAAGAAACCCACTCCAAAACACATCATAATTAAAATGGCAAATGGCAAGGACAAAGAGAAAATATTAAGGGCTGCAAGAGAGATACAGCAGTTACCTACAAGACAACCCCCATAAGACTGACAGCTGATTTCTCAATAGAAACTCTTCAGGCCCGAAGGGAGTGGCATGAAGTTTTCCAAGTAATGAAAAGAAAGAACATACAACCAAGATTGCTTTATCTAGCAGGGCTATCATTTAAAGTTGAAGGTGAAATAAAGAGCTTCCCAGACAAAAAAAGGCTAAAGGAGTTCAGTACCACCAAACCAGCATTGCAAGAAATGCTAAAAGGACAGCTTTAAGAAAAAGAATAGTGAGAGAAAGTAACATCAATGTAAAGGGGAAAAATGGCATTAAATAAGTTGATATCAGTAGTAACCTTAAATGTAAATGGAATGGTCAATTCAGAAGACATAGGGTAGCTGAATGGATAAGAAAACGGGACCCGAATATATGCTGTCTACAAGTGACCCATCTGAGAGCAAAGGACTCACAGAGGCTAAAAGTGAAGGGATGGAGTAAAATATTCCATACAAATGGAAATGGAAAGAAGGCTGGAGTAGCAATTCTTATTTCTGACAAAATAGACTTCAAAATAAAGACCATAACAAGAGACAAAGATGGTCACTGCATAATAGTAAAGGGATCAATCCAACAGGAGGAAATAACCCTTATAAACATTTATGCACCCAATATAGGAGCACCTAAATATATAAAGAATTTCTTTGGGGACTTTGAGGGGGAGATTGACGGCAACGCAATCATAGTGGGGGACTTTAACACCCCACTGTCAGCATTGGACAGATCATCAAGACAAAAGATCAACAGGGAAACACAGACCTTAAATGACTCACTAGACCTAATGGATTTAATTGACATTTACAGAACATTTTACCCCCAAACAGCAGAATACACATTCTTCTCAAGTGCACATGGAACATTCTCAAAAATAGACCACATGTTAGGGCACAAGGCAAGTCCCTACAAGTATAAGAAGATTGAAATCATATCAAGAACCTTGGATCACAATGCCCTGAAACCAGAAATCAACCACTATAAAAAAACTCAAAAATATTCAAACACATGTAGGCTAAATAGCATGTTATTAAACAACGAATGGGTTTACCAATAAGATCAAGGAAGAAATCAAACACTTCATGGAAAATAACGGAAACTAACAGACAACAATCCAAATTCTGTGGGGAAAGGCGAAAGCAGTCCTGAGAGGAAAATTCCTAGCATTACAGGCCTATCTCAAGAAACAAGAAAAAGATCTAATGAACCATCTAACACAACAACTAAAAGAACTAGAACGAGAACAGCAAGAGAAGCCCCGAGGAAGTAGAAGGAAGGAAATAATAAAAATCAGAGCAGAAATTAGTGACATAGAGACTAAAAAAAAAATACAAAAAATCAATGAAACCAAGAGCTGGCTCTTTGAAAAGGTAAATAAGATCGATGCACCTTTGGCCAGACTCAATAAGAAACAGAGAGAGGACCCAAATAAATAAAATCAGAAATGAAAGAGGCGATGTAACAACTGACCCAACAGAAATACAAAGTATTGTAAGAAAATATCATGAGCAACTATATGCCAACAAATTGGACAACATGGGGGAAATGGACAAATTCCTAGAAGCATACAACCTTCCAAAGCTGAATCAAGAAGAGGCAGAAAACCTGAATAGGCCAATAATAACTAATGAAATTGAAGCAGTAATCAAAAAACTCCCAGCAAACAAAAGTCCTGGACCAGATGGATTTATAGGAGAGTTTTTCCAAACATTCAAAGAAGAATTAACACCTATTCTATTCAAACTATTCCAGAAAATTCAAGAGAAGGGAAAACTCCCAAACTCTGTTTATGAGACCAGCATCATCCTAATCCCAAAACCAGATAAAGATACTCGAAAGAAAGAAAATTACAGGCCAATATCCCTGATGAACATAGATGCTAAAATCCTCACTAAAATACTAGCAAGCCAGATCTAGCAATACATTAAAAAGATCATACATCATGACCAAGTGGGATTTATTCTAGGGATGCAAGGCTGGTATAACATCCGCAAATCAATAAATGTGATACATCACATAAACAAAATGAAGGACAAAAATCATATGATCATATCAGTAGACGCAGAAAAAGCATTTGACAAAATCCAGCACCCATTTCTGATAAAAACTCTCAGCAAAGTGGGAGTAAAGGGATCATACCTCAACATAATAAAGGCCATATATGACAGACCTACAGCCACCATCATACTCAGTGGGTAAAAACTAAAACCATTTCCATTAAAAACAGGAACAAAAGACAGGGATGTCCACTTTCACCACTTTTATTCAACATAGTACTGGAAGTCCTCGCCATAGCCATCAGACAGGAGGAAAACATAAAAGGTATCCAAATTGGAAAGGAGGAAGTAAAACTGTCATTATTTGCAGATGACATGATATTGTTCATAGAAAACCCTAAAGACTCCATCAAAGTACTACTAGATTTGATAAACGAATTTGGCAAGGTAGCTGGATACAGAATCAACATCTGGAAATCAATGGCATTCTTATACACCAACAATGAACTTTCAGAGAGAGAAACTAAAAAAGCAATACCATTTACCATTGCAACTAAAAACATAAGATACCTAGGAATAAACTTAACCAAGGATGTAAAAGACCTGTACTCAGAAAACTATGTGGCACTGAAAAAAGAAATAGAGGAAGATTTAAACAAGTGGAAGAATATACCATGCTCATGGATTGGAAGAATTAATATCATTAAAATGTCCATACTACCCAAAGCAATTTATAAATTCAATGCAATTCCTATTTAAATACCAACAGCATATTTCACAGACCTTGAACAAACATTTCAAAAATTTATATGGAACCAAAAAAGACCCTGAATAGCTGCAGCCATCTTGAGAAAAAAGAAGAGAGTGGGAGGGATCACATTACCGGATTACAAACTGTATTACATTGTAATCAAAACGGCCTGGTATTGGTAGAACAACAGGCATATAGATCAAGGGAACAGAACAGAGACTCCAGAAATAGACGCACGCCATTATGGTCAGTTAGTATTTGCCAAAGAGGCAAGAGGATCCAATGGAGTAAGGACAGTCTCTTCAATAAGTGGTGCTGGGAAAACTGGACAGATAACATGCCAAAAAATGAAACTAGACCACCAACTTTCACCATACACAAAAAGAACTCAAAATGGATAAAAGACTTAAATGTAAGTCATGAAACCATAAAAACCCTGGAAGAAAACATAGGCAGTAAAGTCACAGACATCCCATGTAGTGGAATTTTTACTGATACATCTCCTAGGGCAAGAGAAACAAAAGAAAAAATAAACCTATGGGACTACATCAAACTAAAAAGCTTCTGCACAGCAAAAGAAATCAGCCTCAAAATACAAAGGAACCCCACGGTCTGGGAAAACATATTTGCCAAGGATGTATCTGATAAGGGGCTAATTTCCAGAGTGTACAAAGAACTCATAGCACTCAGCAAGAGGAAGACAAACAACCCAATTAAGAAATGGGCAAAGGGCCTGAATAGATACTTCTCCAAAGAGGACATACAGATGGCCAAGAGACACATGAGAAAATGGTCAACGTCACCAATCTTCAGAGAGATAATCTTCAGAGAGATGCAAATTAAAACCACAATGAGGTATCACTTCACACCTGTCAGAATGGCACCATCAACAACTCAACAAAGGACATGTGCTGGCGAGGGTGTGGAGAAAGGGGAGCCCTGGTACACTGCTGGTGGGAATGCAGACTGGGGCAGCCACTATGGAAAACAGTGTGGAGGTTCCTCAAAAAATTAGAAATGGAGCTGCCTTTTGACCCTGTGATTCCACTCCTAGGAATATATCCTAAGAATCTTGAAACATTCATCAGAAAGAATATATGCACCCCTATGTTCATAGCATCACAGTTTACAATAGCTAAGATCTGGAAACATCCCAAGTGCCCATCAGTATAGATGAGTGGATAAAAAAGCTGTGGGACATTTACACCATGAAATACTATGCAGCTGTAAAGGAGGAGGATCTTGTACCCTTTGGGACAGTATGGATGGACCTATAGGAAATTATACTAAGTGAAATAAGCCAGGCAGAGAAAGACAAACATCACATGATCTCGCTGGTATGTGGAATCTAAACAACTTAATAAACTGACGCACAGAACAGATTCAGTGACATGGAAACATAGATCAGACTGACGAATGTCAGAAGGATGGAGGAGGGTGAGTGGGTGGAAGGGGAGAGAGTAACTGAAGAACTTACATGCATCTATGCACAACCTAAGGACACGGACAGTGGTGGGGAGAGGGACTGGGGAGGGGGATGGGACGGGGTGGAACGGGTGATTGGGGAGAAAAAGGGACATCTGTAATGTTGTAAACAAAAATAAAATTTTAAAATTAAAAAAAAAAGTGTCACAACACTGATTTAACATCTTAGAAATTATCCTTTTTTGGCCTCCACGTTCAAGTTCAAATGCATTCTTACAACAGGATTTCAGCGCTTTAATCTTACATTGATAATGTGGTGCAATCACTTGAAACCTTTGATTAAAAAGCACTAAAGGTTTCCTTCTTCTTTACAGGTGCATAATATTCCATGGTGTAAATGTCCCACAGCTTTCTTATCCACTCATCTACTGAGGGGCACTAGGGCTGTTTCCAGATCTTAGCTATTGTAAACTGTGCTGCTATGAACATAAGGGTGCATATATTCTTTCTGATTAGTGTTTCAGGTTTCTTAGGAGATAGTCCTAGAAATGGGATCACAGGGTCAAAAGGCAGCTCCATTTCTAATTTTTTGAGGAACCTCCATACTGTTTTCCATAGTGGCTGCACCAGTCTAGATTCCCACCAGCAGTGTACCAGGGCTCCCCTTTCTCCTCACCCTCACCAGCATGTGTTATGTATTGATGTGTTGATGGCAGCTATTCTGTCAGGTGTGAAGTGATACCTCATTATGGTTTTAATTTGCATCTCTTACGATTAGCAACGTTGAGCATGTTTTCGTATGTCTCTTGGCCATCTGTATATCCTCTTTGGAGAAAGGTTTTTTCAGGTCCTTTGCCCATTTCTTCATTGGACTGTTTGTTTCCTAGGTGTTAAGTTTTATATGCTCCTTATAAATTTTGAATACTAAGCCCTTACCAGATGTATTGGCATATATGTTCTCCCATTCAATGGTTTTGTTTCATTTTGTTGATGGTTTCCTTTGCTCTGCAAAAATTTTTTAGTTTGTTATAGTCCTATGTTTTGTGACAACATAGATTGACATGGAGAGTATTATGCTAAGTGAAATAAGCCAGTCAGAGAAAGACAAGTCTGGTATGATTTCACTTATACGTGGAATCTAATGAACAAAATAAACGGACGAACGAAAGAAAACCAGAGGTATGGGTACATGGACTAGACTGAAAGATGTCAGAGAGGAGGGGGTTGGGGGATGGGTGAATAAGGTGAAGGGATTAAGCAAAAAAAGAACCCTCATAGATAGACAATAGCATGGTGATTAAGGGGGAAAGGAGGTGGAAGGTAAAAGAGGGTAAAGGGCGATAAATGGTGATGAAATACTTGACTTGGTGTGGTGAACACAATACAAAATATAGATGATGTATTATAGGATTGTACACCTGAAACCTATATAATTTTATTAAGCAATGTCACCCCAATATGTTCAATTAAAAAAAGATGGATTGGTCCATGCAAATTTATCCCTATCTCTGAAATGCAGCTGCTCAAAGGAAGCACAATATACTTTTGAGCACCTTGAAACGTTTGTCAATTACGATATAACTTTAAAGAAATCGGCTATGAAAATAAACATGACTCACATATTCATAGCCTCAAAAACTTATGTACATTAAAATAAATTTTGTTTTAAAATTGGAAGAAAAAGTAAACATTAATTTTAGGTTTAATGCATGATTTTGAACTAAAGCATATCATTTTATTTATAGGATATTAGTTTCTTTCCCCTGCCACTAAATAAATGTTGAACAGGCATTTAAAAAATTATTAGACCGTGCAGGGTTCAAAATGTGTTTCGGCTTTTCCCTAATGTCATGTGAGCTCCTTTATCCCTGATTATATCTTTACATCATTGGTATTATTCAATAAGATTCATTAAATGCATGGATAAATGAATTATTGAAATGAAATAGATCTATACAACTTTAATATGTAGAGTGCCTCTCTCTAATTTGATTGTTTTATTCCTGCCTGGGTTTGTCTTGGATGATTGAGTGAGTAGGTCATTTGAACAAATGATCTTAATTCCTGTTATACATTGTTATTTATTTAAAAAAAATCATATATTGAAGCCTTATCCTCCCATGCCACAAAATGTAACCTTATTTGGAAATCGGGCTGTTGTGGATGTAATTAGTTAAGGTGAGGGTGTATTAGGGTAGGGAGGGAGGTAGTCCACTATGACTGCTGTCCTTATAAAAGGGAAATTTGGACACAGCCATGCACACAGGGAACGTGCCATGTGAAGACAGGTAGAGAGCAGGGTGATGGCAGAAGCCATTTTTATTTTTCATGTAATGTACATTTTCTTTCCATACATATGGGAAGACGAGTGGTTCAAGAGTCTCCTAAAACAGAGCTCCAGTCAAATTATTCCCAAGCTCACCACCATTTCATAGCTTACTATTGACTATTATATAAATGCAGAGGCTTCCACTTACCTTCTGTGGCCCCACTTTCCATTCTGGCCCTATCGTCTCTATTCTTCGCCCCTTTATTCTTTCTGTCAATTGTATCATCTAATGAAATTACACTAGTCAATTCCCAAATCATGCCTTGTTTTGCTTTATAAAGATTTTGTTTGTTTTTCCTTTCACCTACGAATAACTGGTTCCTATTTAACAAAATTCTACTCACTTTCTAGACATAACTCAAATGTCTTCTTTTGTGAAGCTGGATTCTGCCAGCCAAATGGAATCTTTCCCTCTGCCTGAGCCCCATAGTACTGATCTTTTTCTATCTTACAATATAGGCATATGTGCATTTATCTTATTTCCCTTCCCAATGTACTGGAATTTCCTTGAGGTAGAACTTGATTGTTACTGCTCTTTGGGTCCCCTGTAACACCAAGATTAGCACCTTTAGAACAGAAGATATAAGACAGAGAATCTTCTTTAACTTTGGCTTCTACAGATTAGCCCTCCAGAATATGAAATGACAGATCAACTATTAATGGGTGCCTCAATCTGTAATTTGAAAACAAATCATCATACCCTTAGTTTATCATAGTTTTCCAGAATAATGATTTGAAATTTGGATTTATTTGGTTGTGTAAATAAGAGGAAGTCTATGTAAATGAGACAATGGTCAAGATGTAAACATTCCTCCAAAGCTTGAAACTGAGTGTATTTAATCTGATTTCATCCCTTTGTTTGCTCTGATATATTTAAAAGCAACCACTCTGTACAACCACACAATAGTCGGTGTGGAGAATAATAAATACCTTTTGGGCAACAGCATTTTAAAAGATGACTATTGTTCATAATACAACCAAATTGTAGTTCTTAGCTTTTGGTACTTTCGTCCATACTTTAAAAAGAAACGAAACAAAACAAAACTTAAAAATAAATTGGATAGCTTTCTTTATTAGCTCTTTTTCAATCCATGCCTGAAACAGCAGTGACTTTAAAATGAATTGGTTTTATGAAGGCTGTGTTTCTAGATGCTTGTGATACATTTTATTGGTCTTGTCTGTTTTCTTTAGAAATTTTCCTGTGGCCTTTTACCTGAGTTACTTCTAGCTATGCTCCTTAGGAGAGTTTATGATGTTGCAGGCAGCCTGGTTTTGAATCTTCCATAGGCAGGTTAGTTCCAGTCCACCGCAAGGTATTTCCAGAAAGACTGTAGCCACTATGCTTCTTAATTTTGTTTGTTTTTTTTTTTATTAGAGGATAGAGAGGTTGAAGAGATTAAAAATGAATAAGTTTCTTGCAGCTGTGATAAATTATAGAAAATATTATTCACTATTGATGTAATTCTTTGGTTCATAGTTTATAGTTACCAGAAGATACTACATGCTGAAACTGACAAAGCCAGAGTCTGAGTAGATAATAACACACATTGCTAAAGATGACCAATAATGCAAACTGAGTAGCAGAGTTTTATAACATCTAAAATCAAAAATGATACAAGTGGCTTTTTAATGTGAACTATTTATAATTTTCTTTGAATTTTTTAATAGCAGTAGAAAAAAATCTTTATTATAACGTCGTTTCTGCTTTCATCTGTGCTTTTTAACCAGCACCATAGCTAACATTTAAATTACAGTTGCAGAATTAGTACATTGAAAATGACCCTTTCCCAGCCAGTGTGGCTCAGTGGTTGAGCATAGACCTATGATCTAGGAGATTGTGGTTCGATTCTGGTCAGGGCACATCACATGCCTGGGTTGTGGGCTCGATCCCCAGTAAGGGGCATGCAGGAGGCAGCCAATCAATGACTCTCTCTCCGTCTCCCTTCCTCTCTGAAATCAATAAACATATATTTAAAAAAAAAAGAAAAAAATAAGAAAATGACCCTAGATATTGGGGAACTAAGGTGGCTATCCTGGAAATTAAAATTTGCCGGAGTATGTTCCATAAACATTAGCTCTATGAGAAGAGTATGGGAGAAAGGGAAGTTCACAGGCAAACCTGTGGCAGGAAATGCACACATTGTATTCATCCTTTGTTATGTGTGAATTAGAATATCACAGGCCCTGCTATGACCTGCATTAATGAAATCTGTTTTAACCTTGTTTAATCCAACTTTTCCTAAAATGATTTGATCAGAGGACATTTTATATGTGTGACATCAACTAATAATCTGTGAAACTTTGCTTCTGCAGAAAAAAACCTGGGAGAATATTACTTCAAAAATTTAGAAAATCAAGGGTTTCAGTTTTTTGCAAGTTTGATAAAAGATAAAATAGGTATTGTCAACTTTGGTTGACTTTAGCCTATTCGTTTGACAAACATACCACTTTTTCACTGAAATACAACAAAACCTATGCTGGAAAACTAGTTACAGACAGTCACACTCATATAAAAGACATTTTATTTAAATTTCTCAATAATTTGTTAAAGAATGTAAATACTTAAAAGGGTAAATGTAAAGCTTATATGGAACCATAAGATAGACACATTATTAATATAGAATTATATATGGATGCACAGCATATATTTAATATATTTATTTACGCAATTTTACCTTTTCAGTGATATTTTACTAAAGGAACCGATCTTTAAACAATTATGTATTTAATTTTTACCTATTCCTTATGATGACTTTGTGAATTTAAAATATAAAGACTCAGATATTTCAGCCTAAAGCATCATTCCCTTTCTTTCAAAATTCTGTTTCTACCTCTGCAGAACATAGACTTTTAGAAACAGAAGCTACAGATGTGTGTGTATGTGTAATAGATGCACGTGATAACGAACCAAACTGCACAGAAGAACTTAGAGAAAAGCAGTAGACTGTTGCTTCATTCATTCATGTTACCAGAGACAAACTCGTTAAATTACTCAGCGCTGAAGCCAGTGGAATGCAAGGGTAAATTTTCTTTCTGTGGTTTCAATGCCGTGGTCTTTAGGCTTCTCAAAATAGAATATTCTTGTTATAAAAATCACCTGGATTTTCTCGTCTACATTCCATTAGTTGCTTAAATTTTGCCACATTTTAATTAGCTTCATATTAAACCATAATTTTCTTATGTGGTTATCTGGAGCTTTAAATTATCTTTTTAAAAAACATATATAACATAAAATTTACCATCTTAGTCATTTTTAGGTGTACAGTTCAGGGGTACTAAGTACATTTACATTGTTGGGCTGCCATCACCACCACCATCCGCAGAACTCGCTTCGTCTTGCAAAACTTAAACAGTAATCCCCAAAGCCCCTGGCAACCACTGTTTTACTTTCTGTCTCTATGAATTTGACTACTATAGGTACCTAATATAAGTGGAACCATGCAGTTTTCTTTTTTCCTTGAGTTGCTTATCATTTTATCCATGGCGTAAATCACATTTTGTTTTTTTTAAACCTGGAGACCTCTTTCTGGGAGCTTCGTTGATCTCTTTTTGTTTGCTTTATTTTTTCTCTAGGACTGGTGTAGGTTAGTCCTGGGCTGCCTTTATTTATTTATTTATTTAGGGGGGTGCTTTCATTTTATTGAAGTGCTGGCAGGAGTTTATATTCCAAAGTGTCTTCATTTTTCGCCTACATTTCCTTATTTGGCTTCATTGTCTCCTAATGTCCAGTTTTGCTGTTGCAAATATAGTCAGAGGGCATTTTGTGGGTGACCTGTCTTCCTTGTTATAGAAACACTTGAAATTGTCTTTTTATGCTCAATATTCTACAACTTTACAATGATATATCTATGGCTGAGTATTTTTTTATTACTTGCTGTACTCAGGACCTTTAACAATTTTAGAGTTTGTTTGCATTTGAGGAATCCTGTCCTTTTCTGGACATCTAGAATTTATTTCATAATTTCCTCTCTGCAGTTTCCATTTTCTCTTTCTGGAAACCCTGGATTTTTGAACTACCAGGTGGCTTTTAAAAAATATCTCTTTATCTTTCCATCATATTCATTCCCCCCCCCATCTCTCTCCCCTCTCTCCCCTCTTTGCTCTATATTCTGTAAGGTTTTTTCCCCTTTTGGCTATTTTCCTTGTCTCATTTAGTTTTCTATACCCACAGTTACGTGTTCTTGTTCTCTGTTCTTTATTTTGTAGAGGCAATATTATTATAAATGTATCTTAGCATGTTATTTATTTCTTTAAAGCCTATTTTTTTCTAATTTATCTTTTTCCTCTAGGGTCAGTTTTTAAAATTTATTTTGGTCTTGGTCTTTCATGCTGCTAGCTCTCCTCATATGCCAGGTGATCTTTGGTGTTTGCTCATACATTTTTTAAAAAGACTATCTATTTGGGTGCTCTTTGGGTGCACTGACCTAAACTATTTCTATTCTCTTCCTTTTTCTTCTAACACAAGTTCTGATTTGCAACTTTGTCTTATTTTGCAAAAGCAGGGAGGAATATGTTGAATAATGGACTTTGCTTTAGAATGAGTAAGTAGAAGAGCTAACTTCCTTCCCACTTATAATACTCTATCCTGACTTCCAAGTGCTCCTTTTCTCTTAAATGCTGGCCGAAGGATAGGAGAGGGTGACGGGCAGAGGAACATTGCATCTTAAACTGCTTAGTCATTGAGAATCAAAGACAATCAACAGAAATAGAGACAAGAAGAGTTTGGTAGCAGTGCATTTTAAGGTGTTTTCACTTTTTTGTATTGTATTGTTTTAAAAAGCACTTTAATAAAGAGCTGCAGAAATAATATATTAAATTTGCCTATTTGTGCTTAAAAAAAAATCAGAAAACTATCAATATAAGAAAGTTCCTTAACTTGATAAAGATTATAAACCAAAAAACTTGCATGAAAGACAAGGATACCCACTGTTATCATGCTTTTTTCCCCCCAAAGAAAATATTTGCAAGTTATATATCCAATAAGGAGTTAAAATTCAAAGTATATAAAAATCTCATACAACTCAATAGCAAAAAAAAAGAGCAGAGGAATGAGTAGATATTTTTTTTTCTTGGCTTATAAATAACAGAAATTTATTTCACCCAGTCTGGAGGCTAGAAGAAGAGAGTAGATGGTTCATACCAATACCTAAGAATAGAGTACTTAAGAACACAGAAGAAATGGAAGGATTGAAAGGAAAGAAAGAAAACTACCTTTAATTTCATATTATAGCATCATATAGCAAAACATTTTTTAAAAACACAGGAACTACTAGGACTAATAAGACAATTCAGCACACTTGCTAGATATAAGAATGATGTACATAAAGCCAGTGGTGGTCATGTATAAAAAAGTAAGTACAAGTCCCCAAGTAAATAAAGTTTCTAGGAATTAACTAATAAGACAAAAGGTTTTCATAAAGAGAATTTGTAAATTCTAACAGTGGTCTAAATAAATGAGAAGCTAATTCAATGCTCTTGAATGGGATGACTTCATATAATAAAGGTATCAATTTTCCCTGTTTTAATCTATAAATGTAATCCTACTTAGAATTCTAGTTAGACTTTTTGAGGAAATTGATAGACACCCTAAAATTTATGTAAAAGTAAAGGTGCATGAATAACTAGACAAAAGTAAAGTAAAGGAATGCGAAATTCCCATACCATTTATTAAGACATATCGCAGAACTATATTAAAAACACTGTGGGTTTTGGCAAAAAAGATAAATGAATAATGAGGCGAACAGCTCAGAGGCAGATCCATGCATATATGAAGACAATTTATCATAAAGATGTCCCTGCTAGTCAGTGGGTAAAGAGAAAACTTCAGTAGCTCATATGGGGAAAATACACACACGAACTTAAGACAAATAAGGTTAGAGCCTTAGAAAATACCACACACAATGATGGAACCCAGATGGATTAAAGACCTAGGTAAAAAGGTAAGGCTACAAAGTTAGTAGAAGAAAATACTGGAGGATACCACTGCAACCTGAAAAGTGAAGACAGACTTCTTGGTAAAACTTCAGAAGTAAGAGCCATAAGGCAAAAAATAGGGGGAGCTTGATTATATCAACACTAAGGATTTCAGTTCAACGTTGGACACCCTAGGCAAAGTTAAGTAGATGACAGAGGAAAAAGATATCTGCAGTGTTAAAACCTGTCAGAGATTCAAATCTGCTCTAAACGAGGAATTTATAAACTCAAGAAGAACAAAACAACCCAAAGAGAAAATGGGCAGAACATATGAAGTTATTCCGTAGTCTCTATTGACCGTGGCGTACTTTATTCCTTTCTGTAGAAACTTAACTTATTCCAGAAAGACTCATGTTCCTTCTTCTTAAAACTCATTTATTTTTATGTTAATACTATTAGAGTATAAAAGTGCATGTTGATGTTTTAAAACCTCAGGGAGGAACAGTTATTGTAACGCCCCTAAAAAGTCTGGCAGTTATGCAACAAACACATAGGACTCTGACTTCAGTGATAAAGTCCTCTAAAAAGACTCATTGGAGTTACAATCATTAAGTCATTTCAGAGGAAAGGATAAATGCATTTTATAAAACCAATTGGCATGGGAAATACTGTGGTATCAGGTTTCATCTACATGTAGAACTCACCATTTCCCCTTGAGGCTTAGACAAATATTACATGAGTGAGGGCTCTTGTAAAATGTTATGTTTTGAAATAGATTTCATTAATGGCTTCTAGTGATAATTTATTTTTCCCTTTATGCACAAGTCTCTTCTCATACTAATAATGGATAGCTTATTTGCATATAAATAGATTTCAGTCTTTGTTGAAGCAGAGACTAAATAAGTTTCTTCCTCCCCCTCCTCCCCAGAACATTGTTAAATAGGAAAAAAAACCAACAACAAGGAGAGGGGAGGGGCATACTGCAATAATTAGCAATCAGGATTTGTAATAATTTTCTTTGGTGTTTTGTTGGTATACTTTATGTTAAAGGTTCTGAGCTCTATTAAAGTCGTTAAAAAATGCACAGTTTGCTCAGTGATGCTTTTCGTTATACCCGTGGTTCAAACGAAACAGAAACAGCAAAGCAGCTTAAATTGGTTATTGAAATATTTACTATCACCCTCTGGGTATCTTCTCTTAATTAGTTTTTCCTGTTTCTGATAAGGTAGCATGTTCTGTTTTAGAGAAGGTAAATGTTATTTCTGTGACTATATTGCTTAATTAAATAAATCCTTTATTTTGCTTAGATGGAGAGAGATTTTATTCTTTTCAGTTAAAAATATACAAATGCTAATATTTCAGTTATCATATAGTTAAAAGCATCAAATCTCAAAAAAATTATTAAAGAACATATGTCTTTCCCACATATGTTTTCTATTAAGAAAGCCTTTTCAGACTACTTTCATTTCCACTGACTATGGTAATTAGTAGAGAAAGAACAATTGACTCAATCTTTTTAAAAGATATCCATTTGATATTTTCTTTTTGACATCCAGCGTTTCAAATAGGATATGTGTCATTTTTCGCTAAGTGAATAGGAGGCATCATCTAATGGCACACTTAGTATTTTTCAGTAATTCCTTCACAAAGTTAAGAGAACAGGGGCTTTCTGGTAGGTATGTCGTCTGTTGATAAGTGTGTCTTTCTGACCAGCAGGGGTCACTCAGTGTAATGTGAATAATGACTTCAGCTTTCAAAAAAGACAGCAAATGTGATGTTTCTATTTGAGCAATTCTATTTTACTTGATTTGTTACTTGCATAAATGCTACTTTCATTTGTTGTTACACATGCTTGCCTAGGTGAGGGAGACAGTCCTCCGGGGTCCAAAGACCTTTCCAAACATGGAGCCGAAAGTATCCTGAAAAAAGTGGTAACAACACTGTACTTAAATTTATGAATTTTTGAATATTATACAGATCTTTTCTACTAGTTAAGAAAAAAGTGAGAGGAAATTGTTCCAAATAGAACATGACACGTTACATTCTGCCACAGAGAGGCAGCCTTCACCAAAAGATGGGAGTTAGAGCTATTTGGTTTTTAGGAAAATAACATTCAACCCTATACTTTTAAAACAATGTTGTTTATAACAGTTTTAGAAAACAGTAATGTGTGGCAGTTTTGACAACTAGCAATGTGAAAATATGGAGATTTGAAGACAACTTGATTTTTGAGATTGTGACATTTTGCTTTTCTTAAATGTGCATGTGATTATACATTTAAAAGCATAGGTGTAAAACCAAAATTACATTTATGTTTGGTATGCTCATGAATTTATAATCCAGGAACAAAATACAGTATTCTAAGTTTATCATATTAATCCCATCTCCTAGACCTAATTCACCTGTTAGGGAAATGTCAACTCCAGGTAAAAGCATAACATTTTCATTTAATTAACATAATACTTGTTTGGAAAACTTGATGTTTTTGGAAGGTGCTAGAGACACCTAAAGAAGATTCAGAAGGCAGTGTGAAATAGTAAAAAGAGTTGTTAAAACCACAGAGCCAGCTATAGCTCAATTATTAACTCATTTTCCTATAAAATTTAAATAGTTTTATTTTTTTTCTTTCCTCTCAGGGATGTGACAAGTATTAAAAGTGGTCAAATGAGTTGCCCATATTCCCTGTATGAATTTGTGGGAGTTGCTTAACTTTTCTGGGCCATTTTATCCCTCTATTATAGAGAAGGAAACTAAAACTTAACAAGGTGTAGAGAATTTATGAAGGTTACATGGCTAGGAAACTTGGACTTGAACTTAGGTTTAAGGTTTATTCTGGAAAATAATAGACTAGAATAAAATAGAGATGATAATATACTTGAAAGAACTGTAACTACCATGATCATAAAATAAGTTTTGCACATTTGGCCCTAAATTGAAATAGTGTGACATGTCCGTGACAGAATTTGTAATGTGTTAAAGGATATACGCTCAGAAGTAAGTCTCTTTTCTATCTTAATAAAGCCAGTCTCCTGCTAATCTCTTTTCTCTTAGGCAACAATAGTTCGAACCTTATTTACAAATATTTCTGTGATACAGCATCTAAATATCATTTTCACACTGTAAATAGAAATATGAAGTCAAGGTATCCGTTGTTTCATAGACAATTACTGAAAAAGAAAGTGTAATGAAGGGAGAATGATTAGAAAGCTTAAAGCCTCAGGAGTAGGTTCTGTTGGACTCCTCAGTTGACTCTTCCATCTCTTGGTTTGGTTCAGTTTAGCTCAGTAGGACCGACTGAGGCTTTACCACAGGCAGGCACAGGGATACAAGAGATTCAGATATATTCTGGGGAAAATGATAGTTTCAGCTGTAATTTAAGAAGGTTTATTCTCTGGATTACTAGTTTTTGAGATTACTTGAGCAGGAAATGATTTAATATTAAAATATAGTATTTGAAAATGCTACACACTAAATTGTTTTAGTTCAGAGGTCTACAGCAATGGATTTATTTATTTATTTATTTATTTATTTATTTATTTATTTATTTATTTATTTTTGGTATGAATCCAATGAATTCTGATGCCTGTGATCCGTGAACCACACATTGAGAAAGACTAGTTTAAAATATATAATGCAGCCCGGCCAGGCATGGCTCAGCAGTTGAGCACCGGGAGCAGCTTGAAAGGAACCTGAGACACTTGGAGAGGAACTAACCTGCCTGAAATTGGGGCGAGAGGTGGAGGGACAGCTTTCGCCCAGGCAGAAGAGCTGGCAGAGGCCATTGCTCCTTAGGCCAGACCTCTGCCCAGAGTGGGCAGGCAGGCACCATATTTGAATCTCCAGCACCTGACTCACACCTTTGGCCTGGCCCTGGTTACTCTGGAGACCCTGCCCCTCCCTACCTGCAAGCTCATCCAGGCCATTTCCAGTGGCTTTTCTATGCAAGTGGCCTCTTGCTTCATGCTTCGGACTTTCCTAAAATCTCTCAAACAAGCAACAGCATGCCCCATATGGCTTGATAAGGGTCCCCAGACCTGGCACTAGTGGCAGCCTGCATTGGTTCATAGCTTGGCCTCTCCTGGACACCTCCAAGCTCAGCCCAAGTAGCAGCCAACTATGGTTTGCTGTGTAGCTCATGCTGGGTTGCCCAGGGCAAGACACTGGCAGAGGCTGACTTTGCACCTCCCAGGAGGCCTCAGAGACAGTGCACCTGGTGGTCAGACTCGACCATGCTGGATTACAACCCTACCACATCCACAAGTGACACAATCAAGGGGCGCACTTGGTGAACACCAAAGCTCCACTGAAGTAAATCCTGCTCCATAAGGGTGTCTCCAGCACAGCAGCTCTTCAACTGTAGTTGCAGCTGGTCCTCATAGCCGATTGGCCTGGGGGGGTCAATTCCTTCCAGTGACGCCAACAGCAACCAAGGTTCAACTACAACAGGGCAATGCATATAGCCCACACAGGGGAGCACCTAGAAGGCCCAGCCCAGGTGACTGGGGAGGCTGAGCCACTGGACCCTACAGAACACCTACTACACAAAGCCACTCTACAAATTCCAGGAGACATAGCAGCTCTACCTAATACATAGAAACAAACACCTGGAAGCAGCCGAAATGTGGAGGCAAAGAAACATGTCACAAAAGAAAGAACAGAAGAAATCTCCAGTAAAGGAACTAAATGAAATAGAACCAAGCAAGCTACTAGATACAGAGTTCAGAATTATGGTTATAAGGATACTCAGGGATATTAGTAAGGCTATTAAGAAAACAAGTGATACCATCAATGACATAATAAAGTACCATTCAGAAATGAAGGCTACAGGAACTGAAATGAAGAATAATTTACAGGGAATCAACAGTAGAATAGAGGACACTGAGAATCAAATCAGCAATTTGGGATATGAGGAAACAAAAAACACCCAACTAGAAGAGCAAAAAGAAAAAAGAATCCAGAAATGTGAAGATAGTGTAAGGAGTCTCTGGGACAATTTCAAGAGGCCCTACATTCGTATTATTGGGGTGCCAGAAGGAGAAGAAAGAGAGCAAAAAATTGAAAACCTATTTGAAAAAATAATGACAGAAAACTTCCCCTACTTGGGGAAAGAAATAGACTTACAAGTCCGGGAAGCCCAGAGAATCCCAAACAAGAGGAACCCAAAGAGGCCCACAGCAAGACACATCATAATTAAAATGCCAAAGGTTAAAGACAAAGAGAGAATCTTAAAAGCAGCAAGAGAAAAGCAGTTACTTACCTACAAGGGAGCACCCACATGACTGTCAGCTGATTTCTCAACAGAAATCTTGCAGGTCAGAAGGGAGTGGCAAGAAATATTCAAAGTGATGAAAAGCAAGAACCTACAACCAAGATTACTGTAACCAGCAAAGCTATCATTTAGAATTGAAGGTCAGATAAAGAGCTTCTCAGACAAGGAAAAGCTAAAGAAGTTCATCACTACCAGACCAGCACTGCATGAAATGTTGAAGGGTCTTCTTTAAGAAGAAGCTAATGAACCAAAGAACCTGACAAACGAAATAGATCCAGAGACATTGATGCATGCAAGAGAAGATCATATTTCAGAAGGAAGAGGGAAGGGGGATGGAGGGTGGGAGGAGATTAACCAAAGAAGTTACATGCATATATGCATAACCCATGGACACAGTCAATAATGGGGTTAAGGCCTGGGGAGGGGGGGGGAGTGAGGTGGAGGGGGTCAATTGAAGGGAAAACATGGGACACCTGTAATACTTTCAACATTAAAGATAAATAAAAATATTAATAAAATATAATAAAAAAGTTTTGCTTTAAATCATAGCTCATTTACTATATAGCTTTCTTAAGGAATTTAGTATGATTAATATTAATTAAATGTTTCAGTTTTTTTAAAAATACAATTGACATGTATTTTTAAAGAACTGTATATATCTTGATCTATGACATATGTTTTACAAAGACATATAACGTTACCCTGATTTTTACATATAATAGTTACAGATATAAGTGCCAGTCTTAAGAGGGAATATCTTACTAAATCAGTCCTAATTGAGTGTTAATATAATGATGATGATCTAAGAGGAATTGGAATATATGTTGAGACTTTTTCTACTTTTTTTGCTTGAATAATTTTCTTGCCATTCTGACTCTAAAGCTTTAAATATGAACAGTGGAATATAAAACCTAAAACTCAATTATGAAAGAAAAATGTGCTGCTAATATGTCAGGCCAAATGTAAGGTATTTTATTTACTTTGAAGACAATTTCTTATTTTATTATTTGATAACTTTGTTCACTCATGAATAAAATTCACTTGTGTGTTACATATCTATATACTACCTACTGAAAGTGGTATTAGAAGAAAGGTGATCATCCTTCCTACCAGTTGGTTCCTATAATTTATACAGAAAGTGTGTTATACCTACATTTACAAGACTGGTGAAAGTCATTCAAATTTGTACAATGTACTTATTTCATCAGAGAGTGCAAGTTTTTTTATAGGAGCAGTTCAAGGACTTTATTTGATTGGGCTTATGATGCACATCTTGATAAGTTTGTACTTAGAAATACACAGATAAACAGACTTTGCTGTCTGAAGATATGTATCAGTCAAGCCAAATCCCTGTGATTTTGTATTTGTGTGTTGTAAGAGTGACAGCCCTACTGCTTAATCAACGCTAGGAACACATGTTCTAACAGGTGGATGATTTAGGTAGACTCCAATAGATGAATTTCTTAATCTGCTGAGATTGGAGGCATTATAATAGTCCATTGCTTAGGGACTGTGTTGGTAATAATTCCTAGATACTCCATAGTAACTTTAAGATGTCATCCTTAAGTATTTAAGATATTATTTCTTAAAACGTAATACCAACTTTGTTTTTGGACAGAGAAGTAAATAGGGTGGTAAAAAATACATGGACATTTTGGTTAGAAATTTATGCATTAGTGAGGTTCTGTTTTTTTTTCTCATCATGTATACACTAAATTTAATAGCCTGTGCCATGCTGTAGTCGTAGTGTGAAGTGCCCCTTAATCAAACTGAGTCTTAGAAGCAGGAGAAAAGCGTTAAACCTAAATATAGCCTTGACATTGATTATAATACTTTCTTGTGTACTAATCTTTCATCTTTGCTATTATTTTATTTGTAGAGCTGAAGAATAAAATAAGTGTGAGAAAATGTGTTCCATAAAAATCCAAACTCTCTAAATGACATTTCAAAGCCATGTAGTCCATTTTAATGAACAATTTCATAGATCATTTTTAATTTTTAAAGGTATGCTCACACATGGGGTATTTACTTTTCAGAAGCTTCCTGAGTGTTCATAAGCAAAATTGACCACATGATTTATAAATTTCAGCTCATTATGAAAACAGTCATATTTTCATCTGAGGTTTTATAACTTTATTTATAGAAGTGGTTATTTCTGTGTCCAGTCTAATGTACCAAAATGAATTTTATTATACTCGTTGCTCCTGTTCTCTCCCATTTTTGCCCTGTAGCATTGGTTGACATTTCATAGAGGGTGAGTTGGCATAGGGCTGGAAAATAGGTAATTATAAGAATCACCTGCTCTTGAATTTCTCATTATATAGTATCCATAATTCAAGCAGACTTTTCATAGGTGCTTGATTTGGAATGAGAAGTTTTCTTCTTTCATGACCAGTGATTAAAATGTGGCATTTTGGTAAATAAAGAGAAGGTAGTTTTTGCATAATCCAGCTGTGAGTTAGAGCTGGTGAAATAATGCAAATCTTTGACCTGTATCATATGAGCAGTAGCATATGTAATTGGAAATATATTTTAAGAAGAAGAGCATTAAGCCTTTTTTGAATGCTCTGTTGCTTAATGCAGGCTAAGTGCTAAAATGCAGCAAGATGCATATTTTGCTTCACTTACTGCTTCTCAAAGGAATTCCAATAAAGGGAATCCACAACTACATGTGAATATTTTCTTTTTTTAATGAGTTATAACCATGAATGTAAATATTTATCAATTGCTGTAGCATGGTAGTAAAGGCTGGAAATAGACTATATTTCTTCATAATTGAAAATGAAACTTACTGTTAAAATAGTATTTGTATAATAGCCTTACCTGTTGCATTAAGCTTTATAAATCTTTATGGTTAAAGTTGCAATTTTCAATAAATTGACTGCGAAATTATGCACCCAGTTCCTGATTATAATTTGTGTTCTTTCTTGGATACTGAAGTAACTGGTATATTTCCCCATACATAGTTTAGTTTATGTGTTTAAGTCTATCTGTAAAGATATTATGTATGCATAAGCACATTATTTCTCTGCCCTATAAATATAAATTATATTATTCCAAAGTCATGCATGCCCTTGTTTTATAGTATAATGGCATTTTACAACTTTTTACTTGTCACTTAGTAGATCAAAACACATTAGCTTCTGTCTTATTCATTCAGGCTACTATAACAGAAATACCATGGACTGAGTGGCTTAAATAATAGAAATGTATTTTTCACCATTCTGGAGTCTGGGAAGTCCCAGATCAAGGTCCCCAAGTTGCTGACCAATTTGATTCCGTACGAGGGCCCTCTTCCTGTTTGCAGATCGACATCTTGCTGTATCCTCACACAGCAGAGAGACAAGATACAGTTCTCAAATCTCTTCTTATAAAGACATTAATCTCATCATGAGGGCCCTACCCTGGAGACCTAATTATCAGGCGTCATCTCCAAATACCATTGCATTGGGGATTAGGATTTGGACATATGAATTTTGGGGTGGACACAAACATTCAATCCGTAGCAGCTTCCTACAAGGGCTTTATAATTTGGATATCTATCCTATTAATTGAATTGGTATTAGAATGTTAAACTAGAGCAAAATGTCATCTTTTAATTTTGAAATGTCCTATGTGAATAAAGTGAAGGCATTAAAATGTATTAGATAAACATATCAATTCTAAACTATTTTGGATTTTAAAACATCAATATTCTTCAAAGTGGGTGATTTTGTATTATATGTTTACTAGGAAGATAGAAGCACTGATTTTGAGTTCTTTTAATACCTTTACATTTACTCTACTAGTTCATTATATGTATATAAGTACATTGTATCTGTATATACACATTGACAGTATTCTGTGCTCAGAGCTTTTATTTCCTTTCCCTGCGTAGTGTCTCTTTCATGCCCTCTAATTTAGTTTTATTCATCACTACTCTTCTAAGGTTACATTCTACATCCTCAACAGTGACCTCGCAACCTCACTGTAAGTCTTCTCTTGAAATATTTGTTATAGTAGACCTCTAACACTCTTGAAATACAAGGCTTAGCATGTAATAGACACTCAGTAAGTATTGGTAAACATATAAATGGAGAAAAAATAACTTCTCCCAGTTTTCTCTCTATGGTGTTGTACTAGCCAGATTTTATTCACACCTTCGACCCTTCTCCTCCCTCTATGTGCAGCCCCCAGGTTTCAGTCCTCAGTTACTTAGTCTTCTCTCTCCATGCACTTTCACTTAGAGAAACCTTGACTATTGTCTCTGCACATATAACTCCATGCTTTTTCTCCAGACCAGCTTTCTCATGAGCTTCAGTTACTTGTGTCTACAACTATCCTCTGGACATTTCCATTTGGATGTCCTGCCATCTTTTAAAAAATTACTGGTTAGAATGCATGATGTTTATCTCCAATGGTATTATCCTTCTGTGTTTCCTAATTTCTGTCACAGTACTGAAACTCTTATATTAATCTGGTTATTATTTAACAGGAAAGGAGTAAAGGGAAGACTAGATGATATAGGCATGCCATTTATACAGCTCTGCCAAAAAACTGCATTTAACACTCTCCAAGGCCGCTCGCCGCTGATCAGTGGGGAAGGGATGGGACAAAGGCAGTTTGGACACATGCCCAATAAGGTCTGAGTGATGTGGGAAGGTGCTTACCTGTCTGTCAATCACACCTGGGAACAGGTAATCGGCCAGAATAGGTGTGGCCACTGCAAAGGCACAAAACCTGAATATTTCAACTTCTGAACAAAGGAAGTTTCTGTCTCTTGGCCTTTGGCCCTATGGCCCTTTTGGGACTCATGCTGCAGGGGGCACGTCTCCCTGCACCCATGTGGCCCACAGCCGTGTGGGACCTACACAGCGGACTAACAGATTTTAATTGGTCTGAATGCTGAACTGGACCTGGCTGCAACGTGGAACAGAAACTGTGGACACTGGCCTTGCTTTTGGCTTTCTGAACTCCCAGCCAAACGTTTTTCAGGACTGGGTTGCATATCTCAGAAAACATTCTGAATTATTCTTCCTTTTCCTTCTCAATGTTAGTAAATAACTTGTTAGTGTCCCTGAAACACACCGTCTTCAAGTCACCCCATCCTATAAATTATTGCTAGAATTTATTTTTTTTAACTCTCTCTGTCTTCATAAGAGTCTCCTTTAGTCTCAAACCTTCAAGAGTTCCCTATTGTCTATGGAAATGGTTTTCAAAAGATTTTTTTTTTTTCAAATTACTAGACAATATTTTTTAAATAAAATCTTACATGAGACCCAAATAAATAAAACTATAGATGTAGAGTTTTGACTGAAAATAATCCAAGCCTCTACTTGGGCTTTACCTACACATTGTCCCCTAGGCCCTTCTGTGGAATTTGGGGACAATTTAGAATACAATTTGAAACCCATCGATGTGAGTACAAAATCTTTATTTAGGAATGGGCTTTGTTACATTGAACCAAACTGTTTTACTACCTCCAATTGTTACATGTAAATTCCATCTTTGTGTCTTGACTTCTATCATGTTTAGTACCCAGAATGCTCTTCAACCACCATTCTGCTTTTTGAAGTCTTTGCATGCAGTTCAGTCACTACATCTACATGCGGACATATGAATGACTATTAGGAAATTAGAGAGCTGAGTATCTTTCTCCTGATGGATGTGCATCTTGAAGGGGTAGTGTTTTCTTTTCTTTGAAATTACTTCTATACTACATTTAATGATTAGATAAACAGATGTAACTATTTTATGCTTATCATATTTCAGAGCCCTGAACTGAATGGTTTTAAGCGTTAAAAAGAATGATCCAAGATTACTTGATGATAAGTTTATACACTAAGAGAACAAATCTAAGAATAATATCCATGTCACCAAAATTTTTACATTTGTTTTCTCTTAGGGCCTGCAACGTACAGTCCTGAGTTACAGAAATCTTGTCCATACCCTTATTTGTTAAAGCATCAAAGCATTGAGGTTTGTTGATGATATTTCTTTTTTATGCATAACATTAGAATAGTTTCCAGAAAGTACTTAAAATGTTTACATTAAAGCCTTTTCATATATTTTATTCATGTTAGTCACTAATCAAAATATTTTCACTAAGGAAGACTTTTTAAAAGACATATTCTGATATTTTTTAAAGAATTATTTAAGAAGTTAAAAAAATTTAACAATTTATAAGTATCTTCTACAGCAGTTATATATATATGTGTGTGTGTGTGTGTATATTTACATCCTTGCAACTTTATGTATTTTCTTGTTTATATACACAAATTGAAATTTCCAAGTGTTTATTGAAATCATGACTTTATTAGAAGGCTCAGAAGAAAGCCCTGTGTGTTCAGTAAAATCAAAGATCGATCTTTTATTTCTTTGAATAAATGTAGATGCTGTAGTTTATATTTATAATAAATAAAAGTCTCTTTTAGGCTGTAGGCCTTCTTATTATAAGGAAGTGTTTTAAATAAACCTCCAGGGTTTTAGAAATTGTGTTCACAATAGGCCTTAATTCTCGATTTAGGATGAAAGAACTTCCAATTCCCACCCTACCAACCATTGAGAGTGAAATATTTTATAGTGGCTGATAGCAATTAATTTGAGTTAATACTCAGTGCAAACCACAATGAATGTTCTTTTTGGGGGTAGTTAATGACACGTTTATTTTTATTGAATGTATATGTGTTTCTACTTACTGAAAATGTTAAAATCTAAATAATATTTTAGCATTGTCAAAAGCAGATTAATAATATAGTATCAGAAAAAAAGAAAAGAAAATGAATAATGAAAGAGTTGCTATTTTACTTGTTGGCTGTTGATTCCCTCCAAAACCACTGCTAATGCTACTAAGAAAAGCTAATTTTATTAGACTTAGTTCAGAAAGAAAGAATCTGCTAGGCAGTCTTAGTAGTGTTTCAGAAGGTAGAAGGCAAGGGAGGATATTTATAATGTTTTAGGACTTGGACTGTGTGTTGTAAGGTTAAGGCTTGAAAATGGGGAACTGGTTGGGATTTGGCAAAGTTTATGACATGTCTACGTTGGATTTCTGGGTATAGTAAGGAAGGGCCTTGAAGCAAGTATTGAACAGTAAGCTATTAGTCTTCATAAGTTAGGTCCTATAGCTTTTTATAGTCTGATCATATTAAATCTTTAGCTGAGTGCTCCCCCCTTCTTTTCTTTTAAAACTAATTTTAGTGGTGTCCACACAAATAAGTGCCAGTAAATCTAATGTTACCCCTTTCATTGTGATACATTTGTTGTAGAAGATGTACCCACTAGTCTTTCTAGTATTTAAAGATGTTCTTTTTTCCCCATTAAGATTTAAAAATTATACTTATACTTCCTCATAGTCATTTATTGTGGAAAGTTTTTTTTCCATGTCAATAGAAAACATTTATGGATTTAATAATGATGGTATTTATTAAGGTATTGCCTGAAATTTCAAACTAATATATCCTCTGTATAATGCACTGCAAGATATCTTTTCTGTTGAGAACTAAGTGTAACTTTCTTGGTCTTCCCAATACGATTTGTTTTCTTTAGTAATTGAAAACTTTTTTGAACAAATAATTTTTGTTTATAATTTTTCTTTTTTAAAGCAAAAGTACTTCTAACCTGATAGGCTTATAAATTACTATGTCCTTTTATTATAACTTGCTCTTATTTTTTAATTTGATACTTTCTTTATCAAGTTAATAAGATTAAGTTGGTGAATCTTAAGAACATGTTTGCTTTAAACATTTTACTTTTTTTTTTTTTTTTAAACTGGGAAAGGTGACTAGAAATTTGTAACATTGTTTTAAGACTGAAGTATTGTTTTCTATTTGCAAAGTACTTAAATGGTTATGACCTCTGTCCTCAAGATGGTTATAGGTTCTTTAGTGTTTCATGTTGGATTCCAAATTATCCAGTGCTGGTGGTCTTTACAGTTATAATGACTCTAGCTCTTTTAAGTTACACACCCACACTTGTGAAGTCTACTCACCATTTGCATTCTTTTATGAAC
Source organism: Miniopterus natalensis (assembly GCF_054644295.1). Taxonomy (NCBI): domain Eukaryota; kingdom Metazoa; phylum Chordata; class Mammalia; order Chiroptera; family Miniopteridae; genus Miniopterus; species Miniopterus natalensis. The sequence goes on from NC_142081.1 coordinate 145,672,761, forward strand.
TCTTGAGTTTCATAAATAGTATTAGTTTTCTTCTTTTTTAAATCAGTGTTGTCATTGGAACATAATTTTACTTTGCCCATTATATTTTATATTACATTATATATTATAAGCTAATCTGTTTGCCTTTTTTGCCTCTTCTAGTTGTTGATATTTATTGGTTGAGTATCATGAACCCTTTTAAATATCTAATAAAAGGTAGGGGCCCTTTAATTTGTGGGAAAATGCATGTATGCTTATAACAAAAACTGTGCATATAATT